>NW_024412441.1:23631219-23631577 GCF_014898765.1 Herpailurus yagouaroundi | reverse complement strand
CCCCCTGTCTCTGCCCCCCCCCCCACGTGCTTTCTCTCTCAAAAATAAATAAATATTTTTAAAAAATGCATGCGCAAAAAAAAAAATTAAAATTAAAATAAATACACGCCCTGGATGTTCTTTCACAGGCGGGAATTTTCTATTGTCCCTTTTGCTTCTTAAACTCAATTTCCACTCCACTCTCACTAAATATTCTGATTTATCCTAATGTAGTATATATTTTTCTGCTAGGAATATTTTTTTAATTAATTAGTTAATTATTTTAAAGTAGTTCTACATCCACCGTGGGGCTTGAACTCATAACCCTGGGGCAAGAGTCACATCCTGTACCAACTAAGCCAGCCAGGCACCCCTATGC
>NW_024412441.1:23587410-23631119 GCF_014898765.1 Herpailurus yagouaroundi | reverse complement strand
CCCCCTGTCTCTGCCCCCCCCCCCACGTGCTTTCTCTCTCAAAAATAAATAAATATTTTTAAAAAATGCATGCGCAAAAAAAAAAATTAAAATTAAAATAAATACACGCCCTGGATGTTCTTTCACAGGCAGGAATTTTCTATTGTCCCTTTTGCTTCTTAAACTCAATTTCCACTCCACTCTCACTAAATATTCTGATTTATCCTAATGTAGTATATATTTTTCTGCTAGGAATATTTTTTTAATTAATTAGTTAATTATTTTAAAGTAGTTCTACATCCACCATGGGGCTTGAACTCATAACCCTGGGACAAGAGTCACATCCTGTACCAACTAAGCCAGCCAGGCACCCCTATGCTCAGAAATCTTTTATGATCTTGATATTCTGCCGCAAAAAAATGTATGTAATTAAACTTCTAAGAATCATGTTCTGGTGTCTATAACAATTTATGTTTTATAATGTTTCCCTGGATGGGGTTATCATTACAACTCTGTTTAGTACACCGTTGCTGAAAACAACATAAACATAGCATGAGATGGTAGGAAAAGCATCGTGTTCTACAGCTGAGTTGAAGTAGGCTGTGTTTCCTTCAGTGCTCTGTTTGTTTCGCTCTTGAAGGACTTCCCCCATGAAGCAATGTCTTCTTTGACAATAGTGCAGATGAGAGAAAAGCAAAATCCTTTAAAAAGTCACTATCGCTTTTCTCTACCCTATAAGATGCCTGAATTCAAGAATATCCAGGAGTCAGTCTTCACTCACAACAATGTTCTTGACCTTCTCTTTGACTGACACTCCAGAGTGATGTACCACACAACGGTGCTGGATGGGCAGGAAGTACGCTTGGTTTTGTAAAGAGAGGGAAGATGGGTTGTAATGAGAACATGCCATTCTTAAAGAAAAGAATGGGGGGGGGGTGCCTAGGTGTTTCAACTGGTTAAGCCAATGACTCTTGATTTCGGCTCAGGTCATGATCTCACAGTCATGAGATCTAGCCCCGCGTTGAGCTCTGTGTTCCGTGTAGAGCCTACTTAAGACTCTCTCTCTTCCTCTGCCCCTCCCCTGCTCCCGCATGGGTGTGTGTGTGTGTGTGTGTGTGTGTGTGCACATGTGAGCGTGCCCACACATACACATTCTCTCTCTTTCCCTCAAAACCAAAACAAAACAAAATGGAGGAAATTAGAAAATAATTTTATCTGAAGAAAGCCTTTAGAGCCTCCTACTAGTTTTAAGACTTTAAGATAAGGGTTCCATTGAATTATACCTCCCTGTGTTCATAACCCCTTAGTGATAGTTATGATAGTGAGCTGCTGTCTGCTCTTCCCATTGAACTCTGCTTGTCCTTTGCATGTGTTTAAACAATAGAAAGTCATGAAACTGACATTAACTCGAGTTCTAGTGTGGAGGTTTTACGAGTCCTTGCAGCTTCTGCTTGGACAGGTTTGTGAACCTCAATTCAGCACGCTGTGTGAAAGCTCAGTGTAGCCTAGTGACTGGAAGAAGGGCAGTCACACGAAGAAGAAGCAAATCACCTTGGCCAGCAGCCCGCATCAACTGTCGGAGATGGGAGTGAGGCCATCCTAGACCTGGAAGCCAAGCTGATCCCTCCAACTGAATGAAGGCAAAACAGACAGTGGAAATGTCCAGATTGCCCACCCACAGAATCATGAAGGCGTAATTCAGTATTGTTTTAAATAACTAAGATTTGGGATGGCTTGCTATGCCCCAGGAACTAACTGGTGCACCTGTGAACTTGTAAGATACTCTCTAAAATTCAGATGTATTTTTAAATTGATAATCCCTCTCATAAAATGAAGTGGTTTTCTTTTCACAAATGAAAGCCAAGATGTTCCAGATTTTTGGTTAAAAAGACTTATGTCTTAGAAATGAAATGTAAAAAGAGCTTTTTAAAAAATACTAATATAAATTAATATGAACATCTCAAACTAAGTTTTGAACACATGGAAACTCACCACACTATACGTGCATATGCACACACACCCATCCTATAAAGTCAATTAAAAATCAATTAGATTCAATTTAAAGTATTAAAGTCAGGTCAAATTTTCATGCGCATTAAAGAGTAAAATCTGGCTCATAATATGTACACAAGAATATTACAGGGAATAATCAAATGAGTTATTTTATTGTGTAAATAACATCGACCACTTCTAACAAAAATGACATTGATTTGGGAATTTGGGACACAACCACAACATCTGTAATAAAGTATTATTTTCCATCTTACACAGACAAAATCATAAAGTATTTCTTTTTGTCTAAACCACAATTCTTGTAGAGGTCTAAAAGGTTTTATGTAGTTTATTAAAAAGCCAAAATAAAAACCAAATGACTGGGGAGAAGCATGAGCTAATTTGCAAAAATACAAAGTTAAAGTCCTTCTCTCCACTTTATGTCTAAATCAATTTTCAATTGCTTTAAATTTCAGTATTTTTTTTTGTGGACACTCTGGGATTAAGAAAATAAATCCCCTAAATAAATGCATCACACTATGCTGGACATACATGAAGCTATATGGCAGAGGGCAGTTCAGAACCATGCCTGTCCCCTAGAGGAAGACTATTTTGCTTCCGAGAAGACAGGGTGTGATATTAGGAGTTAGTAAATGTGGACAATTTAGAGGATATATATTCTGAAATTAATAGAGTCACAGAACACTAGATCAGGAAAGACCTCGGAAATCTGTATTTTGACACACAAGTGAAGGAAGTGGGACACAGAGGGTGCAGTTACAATTAAGCAGCATGCAGCAATCTCTGTAGCCATGATTCAAACCCAGACCTGTTCGTTTTCACCAGAAAGGGTTTTTGTTCAGAGGCACACGATTCCTTGTTGGAAATGCGTGGGGCCAGATAGTTTGGATTCCGAATGTTTCAGGATATTAGCTGCGCGTGTTCTGTACTTCACAGCATCCCCAGTAGGACCTGCGATGGGATCCCATAGACAAATATGTTAACATTTGTGCAATGAAAAAGCGATGCTATTCACACTAAATGGCATAAACAAAAATTTAAGAAGCTTCTCTCAGTTCAGGTTGGGTTCTGCTGCCTGACGAGTTTGTTACCAAACTTACAAAGAAAAAAACCCAATCAAGCAAACAAACAAACACACACACACAAAAAAAACCAAGACACTTTTCTTTGGATTTTGGAACCCCAAAAACAAGGGGTCTGGCGGCCCTTATATTTCTTAATTAGAATTTTTCTTTTAATCCCTGGTCATAATTTTATCTTTTAAAAAATTTTATTATTTTTTTAAATTTATTAAATGTTTTATTTATTTTTGAGAGAGAGAGCATAAGCAAGGGAGGGGCAGAGAGGGAGGGAGACACAGAATTCGAAGCAGGTTTCAGGCTCTGAGCTGTCAGCACAGAGCCTGACACAGGGCTCGAACCCATGAACTGCGAGATCAGGACCTGAGTGGAAGTCAGGCGCCTAACCGACTGAGCTACCCAGGTGCCCTTATCTTTTTATCACACACAGTTTCTGTATTATAGTTCAGCAGACAGAGGTGTGTGCATGCGTGTGTGTGTGTGTGTGTGTGTGTGTGTGTTTAAAATTTCATTTAGTCAGTCATAGATAATTCCAGTTAAAATTGATTACATCATTTTTTTTCATATTCTTTTTATACTTTTTCTAAACCCCCCCAATACTTTTAATACTCATTTGACTGTTACTGGTTTTTATGGGAGACATTACAAGTTCTACAAACTGACTTATTCTCCTCTCTCTCCAGACCTATGGAAGTCTGGCTTACTCCACTTCTCGAAGGGGAGCACGGTCATATAACTAGCTTGGGTCAAGGATAGATGAAAGAAAGGTCGTGTGTCACTTCTGGGGGAAGCATTTGAAAGGCAAAGCATAATCTCTCGCTCTCACTCCCGCTGTTTCGCAGGTTCCTGTGTCAAGATCACACAGTGGAGCCCCTACCAGTCTAGGTTCCCGAGTGACCTGATGGGGCAAACACTGGTCTTCTTCTCTGATTCCATCCTGTGCTGAACGTCTAACAGGACGGAAGATTCGACGGCTGCATGAAGCTACTGAGATTTTTCAGCCTGTGGGGTTATTGCAGAATAATCCAGACTATTTGGCAGGAAAAAATAACTTCTCCACTGAATGGCTGCTTACCCATCCATCACTCTGACCCTGGGCTTTCTCTGTAAAGTTTCAAAATCTTGTAAGTCCATATTCGAGGGGCCGCTGGGGAGCTCAGTCATTTAAGCATCCCAACTCTTGATTTCAGCTCAGGTCATAATGTCACGGTTTGCAGGATGGAGCCTCGAGTCCGGCTCTGCCCTGATGGTGTGCAGCCTGTTTGGGATTCTCTTTCTGCCTCTCTCTCCCTGTCCCTCCCTCCCCTCGATAAAACAATAAACTTAAAAAATCAATCCATATTCTAAATGCTAACCCCAAATAGAGTGTCTTGCTCATTGGGAGGAACGCATAAAATATCGATACAACACCCTCAAATTCACAGCATATGCCCCATTCTTTCAAGACTAAGGGCATATGGTCATATTTACCTAACAGGTGGCATCATAGTTCCGCAAATATTGAGGGTTTAATGGCATATTTTTTCACTCTGGTTTTTACAATTGGTTGTAGCAGTTAATCAGGAGTTGTGATCTGCTCAAAATGAAGAACGATTCGGGAAAAGCTTAAGAGGCAAAGTATAATATGAGAGAAGCCACCTGTTGTACGTGAATTGGAAAGCAAGTTTATTGATATCCTAGAACAAAATCGGCATATCTAAAATCCATAAATAGCCCAAATCCCCACGTTGAATTCTATGACTCACAGTTTAATCTAGGTATTATAAACTATTCAGGGGCTTAGAAGAATGAATATTTTAGTAAGAACTAGGTATTTTAGCAAAAGTCTTTTGCAGTCACTCTCCTGCATGAATTCCCCAACTGAAGCACCAAGAGTGGGTTGATTGTCTTCATGGCATGTGTGAGCACTAGGTATCTAATGTCCCCAAGGATCCTCGTACTTGAACTGCATGGTTTCTAGTTACCACGTTTTTAAAAATATCTTTGGAGGGTTGCCTGGGTGGCTCAATCAGCTGAGCGTTTGAATCTTGATTTCAGCTCAGGTCATGATCCCTGGGTCATGGGATCAAGCCCTGCATTGGGCTCTGGGCTGGGCATGAAACTTGCTTGAGAATTTCTCTCTCTCTCTCTCTCTCTCTCTGTCTCTCTGTCTCTGTCTCTCTCTCTCCATGTGCCCCTCCCCCTTTTGCATGTGCCCTATCTTTCTATCAAATAAATAAACATTTAAAAGTAAAAAAAAAAAAAGTATAAACATTTGGAAACCAGAGTAAGGGTTTATGTTTTGACTTGAGAGAGAATAAAATTGGAATGTTGGAAAATGCAGTGACGTTGCGTTGCAGTTTCAGTGGTGTGTGTGGCTATGGTGTGTGTTGGAGAGTTCGATGAGACAGAGAGAGAGAGAGAGAAGAGAGAGAGACAGAGGATTAGCAAAGATTCTTAAATTATTTTAATGGGAATTCAGATGTGTTTAAATTCAATTCTTGCCTTACATGGCGATCTTAAATGAAATTCTGTCACAAATGGCCTTTCAGGGGTGCCTGGGAGGCTCAGTCAGTTAAGTATCTGACTTTGGCTCAGGTCATGATCTTGTCGTCCATGAGTCCGAGCCCCATGTTGGGCTCTGTGCTGACAGCTCAGAGCCTGGAGCCTGTTTTGGATTCTGTGTCTCCCTCTCTCTCTGCCCCTCTCCTGCTCACACTCCGTCTCCCTCTGTCTCAAAAATAAATAAACATAAACAAAATTAAAAATTAAAAATATGGGCTTTAAATTCTCAATATTAATATGTGCAATGAGGAATCTAAAATGTAAAAGAATAGACTTATACATGGTGGCTGTTTTGAGTTATCATAGTAAAGAAGTTGGATTGATGGAAAAAGCTAAATTTTTCAGTCTCACAAATAAAGTTTAAAAATTTCAAAATTAAGCTTAAAATCACGTAATTACCATCTTTTTAACATAAGAGGCAAAATCCTTACAATTTGTGAAAGCAAGACTTATTTTAAAGTGTTATTAAAAACATGTTTTACTTTTCAATCTGTTAAATGGGTAGAAGTTCCTCTTACAGCTGATTGAGGATCAGTTGAAATAAAATCTGTGAAATGTTTTGCAATGAAAAATCGATTGACAAATGTAAAACATGGTCTTAATTTTCTACTTTCCTTGGTGACAATTTTAATGTAACTCAATAGGTTTTCCACCTCAGTCTGCATTTTTATATACTTCATGTTAACTACAGACACATTCACTGTTTATACTTGTCAAAGTTCCGGTAGGCAAGCTGGGTTTCAACGCTCATCCTAGCTAAATGGACTTTATCAAAATGAGGTTTGTAGATAGGACAATTTTACTGCTCTGCGCCAAATCCTAACCTTGATTATTTCCAAGGAAACGTAAGTCTCTTTCAAGAAAACACATCATGTCCAATTTATCTACAAATTTAACTGACCACTTGTGTACAAGTATGGCAATATAATTTTAGTTACATATTTTTAAGAACTAGAATCCTTCAGTTACTGTGCGGTTTTTATTAATTGCTGTATACATCCTGTAAGACTTTTAAACAAAATCAACACTTTCTGCAAGCTGAAGAGACTATTTGTTGATTGCTATATTTTTGTATTATTTAAGCTGTCTTACGGATCCAAGATCCACAGACACAAATTCAGCTATGGTTTGCATGTTGGATATATCACAAAGGGTCTCCGATAACGAATTAATCTGTGTATAATATTTAAAATCTAGGCCCTTAAAGCACGTTAGCAAATGTTTATCAAAATTCTGATCGACAGCCAGGGTTTTATCTAAGAGGCTAAATCTATCTCAAATGCATTAGAGACCCCTTCATTCTGCGTATTACGTTTTTGGTTGTTGTTGTTTGTTTGTTTATTTGCCTCCTAAAATAGTTGCTTCCATCAAGTTCGTTTTGCTATTTCCTTAAATCTTACCTCCCCCTGCTGGCTGTGCAACATGGAACTTGTCTAGGTAGAGTAAAAACTAGTTGGCAAAGGTTGGAGACCTTTTAAAGGGTGGCTCATAAAAATAAATACCTGCATACGTGTGTATAAAAATATATGCACACGTGTATGCACACACACAAGGACATGAGGCTTTTCGGTAAATTAACGTGAATCCTACATTAGAAGTTTTCAGGGGATAATCAATAGACACAATCGTATTTGAGAGGGTAATATCATAGTTTTAATAAGAAAGACGCTCAAAATGTATCCCACATTCATAGATACTAGAATAGTGAAGTGTGTGTACTTTAATTCGGTCCTAATTCTAGTTATAGTGTCACCTACCCAATAGGCACAGTGACTTATCAGGAATGCTGAGAACACAGACGCTCAGAGTCCTATATGCCCATTCGTGGACGAGTAGGCCAAAGCCATTGATTATGCAGCAATAACTTGAATTGTTAGGTGGGACTTTTATCACCTTATAACGGCATCAGTGAGTTTACAGGAACTTTTGCCCATGTCCCACCTTTCTGAATTATAGAAGGGCCCTTCGTCTAGGATATCTAATCTGCAATGCTGAAAATGCTTGCTAAATCAAACATACACGGAACCACAGGATGCATAATTTTCAGAACTGCGTCTACATGGTCTGCAATTTACATGAAATTGCTATGTTTTGGTTAAATGGCACCTTAGCTTCCAAGCAACACTCTTTCAATAGTTGTTTCTTTAATTATTATTTAATTTTGTGGTTATGACTGGTTTTCAGTTAAAGAGGGTACTACTGACAAATTCAATTAAATGAAAATAGAGGACTTAATGGTCCATGCTAATGCTTCATTTCATACATAATATTTTATCATTTTCTGTGCAAATTTGTAATGAGTGCTTGGTTTGTATTAATAAATGCTTACATTTAGGCCACATAAAGTACAGTAATTAAAATACTTTGCTAATAATATTTACTTATAAGTGCTCTAGAAACAATTAACCCATTGATTCCAATGACTTTTCCTAAGCTAACTTCCAAGCATACAATTCCTTGGCATCAAAAGTGTTATGTCAATGCTACTTTTAATAAAGTGCCCTGGGTGCTTTTTTATTGTATTTTAATAGAGCATGTTATACATCTGCTGCTTTCTGGAACACAGATTTCATAGAATAATGGCAAACAAAAATTTAAACAAAACTACCATTTTTGGGGAATTTTGAACAAAGAACACATATGTTATAGATCTCCTTTCCAAATATTTAAACTGAGAAATGTAACTGTTTGTTGTCTTTTGCTCTTTAAAGTAAATGTTGCTCTATGGTATTTTTGCTTATAACCTATAACAGAAATCATCTGCAGACAATTTACATTCCTTCTCATCCTACAAGAAGATATGCTGCCTCCCCAAATGAATAGAAATCTTATTTACAAATACGTTGCAGAATATGCGTTACTCATAATTCAAAGAGATTACGGAGTTAAAATTTAAATATACATAGGCAAAATGTATAAACAAACATAAAAGAGAGACAATTTGATTTTATGTTGTAGAAAGTTGGAATCAAATTTGTGTGGGATTATCCAGTTTTCTAGTCCACGTGAGAAAGGAGCAGTTAAAGGACTTTTTAAATCCCACCTCCAGAAATGTGGTCAGTAATTGGCTTATCACTGCTTCAGGTTTTTGTGAAAGTGGCCATCTCCACTGGGGGCCAAACAAGGAAATCAGAGATATTCTAAAATAAAACAACGTTCTTTTTTAGTACTTCTTCTTACTGATGTTGAATCGATAACCTAAGAATAAAAAGAACCGAAACGCCAACGGACACAAAGCATTAATATTATAACGTAAGTTAAGGAAAGTCAAAAGACGTCTTGGTGTATTCTCTTCTTCTAAGACCAACAATGAGAAAGTGAAAACCCCGCAGAATTCTTCAGATTACTACAGCATCAGGCATTGGTTTTTAAAAAGACTTGAAGATTGGAGGCACCTGGCTGGCTCAGTCAGTTGAACATCTGACTGTGGCTCAGATCATGATCTTGAGGTTTGTGAGTTCGAGCCCCATGCCGGGCTCTGTGCTGATAGCTGGTAGCCTGGAGCCTACTTCGGGTTCTTTGTCTCCCTCTCTCTCTCTGCCCCTCCCCTGCTCATGCTCTGTCTCTCTCTGTCTCTCAAAAATAAATAAACGTTAAAAAAATTAAAATACAAAATAATAGGGGCAGCTGGGTGGCTCAGCCGGTTGAGCGTCTGACTTCAGCTCAGGTCACGATCTCATGGTTCGTGGGTTCGAAGCCCCGCGTCAAGCTCTGTGCTGACAGCTCGGAGCCTGGAGCCTGCTTTGGATTCTGTGTCTCCCCCTCTCTCTCTGCCCCTCCCCTGTTCACACTCTGTCTCGCTCTCTCTCAAAAATAAACATTAAAAAAAAATAAAAAAATAATAAAAATAATAATAATAAAAAAAAAAGACTTGAAGATCTAAGTCCATTAGAAAGAGCCTTTATTGTTAAGGGCAAGTGGGAAATCATAGCTGTAATTTTCATATCAAAATTCAAGGTATCCAATGATAAAGCTTCATTAGAAGCACGACTTCCAACAATTCCTTACAAAGAAAATACCACTTGGTTTTAACACGCAAAGTGGAACTATCATTATTTTAAAGGTGACAAAAACACAACTTGAGGTCAAACACGGAATAATAGGAAGGCCGAATTTGTAGCTCAGATGTACCTTGGCCCACCAGGGTCCTGTCTTAACTTGTCTCCAAGAACCGTATGGAAATATAAGGATGTACATTTTTATTTAAGGTTGGTATTTTCAGTCACTTTGATAGGATCGACATATCTAGTGATTATATACATTCATATATATTCGTTTTTGTAATATACATATATCACATCCTCTAAGACAGAGTGGGGGTGAAAATATTCCAGCGCACGTGGGCACGCATAGATAAGGCATGTTTGCTGGTGACAAGTGATAGATAAGCAGTTAGTTCCACCAACAGCCAAACAGGAAGAGGTGCGGGCATCAGCCTGCTCCATGACGTCACCTGCACACCGTTTACATGAGTTCCTGGAAGAAGATAACTGGAAGTAATTTTAATCAATCACCATTTTCTACTAGGGTTTCGTTTCTCAGGACCACAGCCTTCCGCCGAGTAAATGACTAGATTTGAGATATCTGGGCAAAATAGTTCACCCACGTAAAAACAATTCAATTAAATATGTTCTATGGTTTACAAAATCAGGAAACTCCTTCCATTTTTGCTCCAGAAAATTCTGCACCTGGCTATTTTTTTTTTGTTTAATAATATCCAATACGGAGCAAACAGTTTGATCGTGCTTCTTTTTCGATCGTGCTTTAAAAATAGCTTCATCTGTAAAATATTTTTCTAATCCCTAAAAGAAATTTTATCTTGGAGAAGGGTGCTGTCAAAGCATTAATGGCTCAGTCCTGTGTCTTTCTGGAGCTCTGTTGGTACAACAAGATCTGATGCTGCCTCTTGCCTGGCAATCAGGACACTGGTGTTTCCATGCTCGGTTTTGCCTGCTTTTATTGAATGTGTGTCACCGTAGCTTCAGCAACTGTTGCTCAAAGCACGGGAGATGTGAAACTTTTCTGTCTGGTTGCCTTTGGAGAAGTGGATAAATATGCCAACTACGTTCCAGGACGTATCCTTGCAAATGCAGAGGGAACGAAAGGGCTTGTTTTACCTGGGGGGAGCGGATTACACACACCACCTAACTGGACACGGGAAGACAGACCTTGCTCTCCCTTTGCTTCCCTTTTGAAATGGAGTTTGACAGCCCACTTATTGGCACGAGAAGCAAATGTCTTAAATGTGTATGTTTTTCAATGAATGAAAACGTGCCAGTCGACTAGACGGTCAAACGTAAATCCAAGAGGGTCAAATTAAAAAACCTCCACCTGAGATTTGAATGCCACTTACATGAACTGAGAAAAAAATATGTGTTAGCAATCTCAAAACACCCTCTCTGGGAAGCATTTGTGAGTAACAGCATTTTTTCTTATGCATTTGCTTAAGAGATGCGGAAGGGACAGAATTCATGCGCACAAAACGCTGCTCTGCTCAATTTCATCCTTTAACCCCCCAAATCCTCCAGGCTTCTTCTCACACATGCCATTAAGATTTACCTATTGTGTTTCCTTTTCACTTCTTTCTACTCACTTTCTTTAAAGAGATGCGTTCCTTCACAGAACAGTGGCCGTGGATTTTTGCCTGTTTGTTTTCTTGTTTCTTGCACACTGCGACAGGAGAGTCCGCGATTATGCCAGAAGCCATGGGTGCTAATTCCTTTTTTGTTGGCCCGTAGTTGTAGAGCTGAGGTCGGTGATCAGGTCCTGAGGTCCTCATTTAAAAGTTACAGACTCAAGATCTGCTAGGCCTCTTTCTCATTTCAATATTTCATGACGTTCACACTAAGTGTTGTACTAAAGATACAGGACTGGCAAGTACTCATTCCTGATAAAATGTTGTGATGCAAGGAGATAGGTTTTAGCCACTGGATGATCTACTTATCCCCCTGCTGAAAAATATCAAATCAGCGCTTCCCTTGTAACACAAATTGCTAAGTAAAGCAATTTAGTTAGAAGCAAAATATATCATTAAAGAAAACACTCAGTCTTCAGAATAACTTGATCAGATATTTCATTGGCTGGGAAGTTAAATAGGCGCAAAATTAAACCATAACTCATCTTCTTTAAGATGCAGTGATATAGCTATAGAGAGGAGGTCCTTCAATGTCAAAATAGTTTTGTTCTGTTTTTTTGGAGAGACGGGCGAGATGAAGAAACTAAAATGAGGTAAATGAAGGAGGAAGAATCTCTCTCTCTCTCTCTAGGTAATGATGGGGCAAATGAGTTGATATTTGAAATATTTAGAATTTGTTGTGGTTGATTTTGTTGCTACATTCATTTGACCAGGTTAACCAGCACAAATACATTTTAAATAGTGGAGCACTTGGAGCAAACAGTACGTGCAAGAAGGTCGAGAAGCTATCAGAAATAAGTCATGGCTTTTGGGGGCAAGATCGGCTTGGTCGTGTCGAACAGGGAGTAGAGAAAGAAAACGCACACGAAGTGCAGTTGGAGGCAAAGAAAAAAAATGTTGATCTACTTAAATACGTTTCAAAAATACATTGCAATGCAAAACTCTAAACAGAACAGGTATACAGTCAGCATTTGTAGCATGCCTGAATGAATGAATAAATGAATAAATGAATAAATGAATGAATGAATGAATGAAAGACGTGAAAACCAGGAGTACTTCCACAAGGGCAGAGACAGAGCCATGGGCCATGGCCTGGTTCTGGACAAAAGCCATAGTTAAAAAAAAAAAGAGAAAGGAAAAAGAGAAAAGGAGGGAGGGAGGGAGGGAGGGAAGGAAGGAAGGAAGGAAAGAAGAAAAGAAAGAAAGAAGGAAGGAACGGGAAGCGTTTTCAGATAATGCTCTACATATTGACAAAGTTTTTGTAAGCTCAACCATCTCCATTATGGTGCTTTCATCCAAAGGTGGTTCTATATTGTTCTTAGAACCTACTTAGGCTTTACTTAACAGATTTTGAGCAAATGCAACTTCCAATGGATGTTTTATGGTCAATTGTTAGTATTTTGCCCTAGCTTTCTGGTAGACTTTGCACGTTTGGAACAAATCCAGCGCATCATACCGGGGCAGTTGAAACATGTCTGTTCAGTCATGTCCATGTGCTAAAAATCCCCCAGAGAGCTCTACTGGGAGAGGATTAAAACTTGCCATCGCGCCAAATAACAAATCTTTGTTGGTTCTCTGCACTGTGCAGCGACGTTAGAGCTCATGTTACAGGTTAATTGCTTTCAGTGGTGGAGTAGCCTGAGTAAGGTTTTCCTTGGCTTAGCCGTGTGTTAATAAGGAAACCCACCGCAACGCGACCACCAATAGCAGGGGCAGAAGTCCGGCCGGCCAAGGTGGGGAATCGGCCAATGGGAAAGCGCCAGCACCCTGGTACCATCTGATATGCAGCGCCCAGAAGTATTTCACCCTAATGCGGTCTACTAACGCTCAGCGGCAGAGACCTCTTCCCGAGGACTTTGTGAGATCCAGGCAAACCATCCACCAAACGTTGTGTTTCCTGTGCAAAGTGGAAAAGCAAATGAATGCCGGTCATCCGCCAGAAATCCAGAGAATTTTGGTGGTGTCCACTCGCTAGATTTCTGTAGCCTGGGACTAGCCTTGATTACTTCACTTCACATTTTCTTAAGTAAAAATAAGATTGCCCATCGCTGGAAATCGGGTACCAATTTTATCTACAGCATTTTTTTCCCCAGCCTGATTATAAACCCCTGAAAATCAGCATTCTTGGTATAATGGGACTACTGTGTATCTTTCACTAGCACAGCCTGAGCAGTACTAATTACCCATTCTGTACTTAGAAAGTAGAAGGATGGAGCCTATATGCATTTACAGCACCCATGTTTGCAGAGGTAGCTAGCCGTCAGCATTTTCATTCTGTACGAAATGCCTGAGAAGATTTTAGAAATGGCAAAGCTGCCTCTTTAGCATCAATCTACATTGCAATTTTAGCAAACCAGCATTACTCAGAACGCCATACAGTATATCCCAGTGCACACAGTCAAAGTCCAATTTGAATCTGTGGGATGAATTAAAATACCATATACTAAAGAGCCGTTCAAAAATAGTAAACTACCGTAGCTACCAGCTGCAATCTTATTTTTCTTGAAAACTCTTCTCCGTGTAAGTAAGATCAGCATATGGCTTATCCAAACTATACCTTTTAATAACTCCATAAAAGCTGACTTGTTGGAGCCTTGTAAGGCACAGGTAGGGAGAAGGGCTGATACATTTGCTTCTTACACCAGGGCCTCCCTAAATGCTAAAACCCGTGCCAGCCCCGAGATACATGATAATATATCTATCTATCTATCTATCTATCTATCTGATCTTTTGCCTTTTCATCCCTCTGCAAGCCTTGCATCCTGCGTTTCTACTGCAGCGATTCTGCAGCCAGATAACAGACACAATAACAATTGTCAGAACCCGTGCTCGGCCGCTGACCACCTAGAAAGCAATGTTCTCTGCTGTGAGTCCTGCCCTGCGCACAGCCGGCTGCGGTTTCTGCATGGCTTGTGCCGGACAATGTGGTGCAATCAGTTTCAAAATGCCGTGTCAGTCAGCGCTCTGGCACATGTGCAAGCTCAAAGGGCGAAAGAAGACGCGACAAGGCCGTGGTCAGTGACTGGTGGCCAGGCTGGGTGAAGTGGGGTGGAAGGAGGCACTTTGGGGCGGTGGCATTCGGGTTTCCCAGGCTCCGACAACAAGCGACCCACGGAGAGCATTCCCTTTCTTGTCCCGAAGTCACCATCCCCTCCTGCCCTTTCTGCCCCCGCCCCTCCCCCTTCACCTCACCCCCACCGCGCCCGCCTTCGGTGAAAGAAAGAAACCCAAGTGCCACAAAAGGCCAAGGGTAGCTCAGTTTCAGACCCGAGGGCAACATGTGTTCAGCGAACAAGAGTGTAAGAAACACTGAATATAGCAGTTAATACTTGAGACCTACGATTTTCTGACTATAGCTTTCTTTTTAACCATGCATATTTATTGCCATTCAAAGAGATCGTGCTTGCATACCAGCAAATAGCTATTGAGAACACAGCAAATCTTAAACTGATTAAGGCACTGGAGTTTGCTAAAGATGTGGCATGCGAAGAATCATGAGAAAGCCATGGAATATTAAAAAAATATTAATAATGTCAGTTCTAATAATTCAATCTCAGATTTATTTTGGTAGAACCCTATTCCAAGTGGCGGACCCCCGTCTTTTTTCTTCAGAATGAACAAAGATCATGGAACAGATTGTAACCTAGGTAAATTGCATGTCTGTTTACAATTGTATCTCACATAGTCTATATATCATTTGCAAACTATTCCCCAAAGAAATATGTATCAAACTTTTGGAAAAAAAAAAAAAAAAAAGAAGATTCGATGACAATCTGTTTTCCTTTCATTTGGTTCAGATGCAGCAGATTTCATCTGCTGCTTCGTTCTTTGTGTGTAGTTTGAATATAGTGTCCTGTCCTGTTCGTCATTGTTTGCTTTTGTTCTACCAGTTTTTACACTCATAAACTACGTTTCTTGAAATGATGTCACCACAATTAAGCAAAGCAAGAGAAAAGACCTTACAGAAGATTGGAGTTCACATATGCAGTGGAATCAGGAAATGCTGAACGTCTCACTTGAAGAAAAACAAAAAGCAAATTGCGCCCCCCCCCCGCCATATTCCTTTGCTTATAGGAATATGAAATTTGCCAGTTTTAAAGACTTGCCATTGCAAAGACGTCTTAGGTTATACTTTGAGGAACCGGTTAAGCGTTGTAGCATATTTATGAACATGTTTTCATAGTCTGCACTTTTGGGATGGGGAATTATTCCCTAGTAATTAATTGCTACAACCTGTTTTAACTGTCAAAACTCAAGATTAATCTTGCACGAGCAGTTTAACCACTACAAGAACCAATGGCAGCTGCTCAGGAGTATGACTCATAGAAAACACTCAGGAAGAGCAGAGATTCTGAACTACACACTAAATGGCTCTAACAGCTCAATTCTAGCATTACTCACAATGTATTAATAGGATCTTCTTACTCCTAACGTACCACTGGAATCAGACAAAAACACTCTTATTAAGAGGAGGGATTTCTATCCCACTACAAAGAAGGGCTCTTAGATCACACTAAACACTATTGTACCCTAAATATTTAATTATTGTTTGTACTGGAATTCAAACCTTTGGGGAAAAAAACACATTTCTTAAATGTCTTCAAAAATAGTTATGAGAAAAACAAATCGATACCGCTGTGTTAATTTGGCAAATAGACATGTAATAAACATGTGCAATATAGCCAATCATTGTGATTAACTGCAAGCAAGCTTGGGCATAAAAGTTGACTTTGGCTTGGAAGCTAAATACACACATTTAGAAACAAATGGTAAGGATCACTGGTGAGGCACATTTACAGAGCTTGGGAAAAGAAGCAGTTACTCAGTGACAATGCTTTTGGCAACTCTTGACCTTTGAGTTCCTAACTTAAAGGACACACAAACAACACCAGTCTCCAGCAAGTTTTCCTTGATAACCTGCTGGAAAGGGGACAGAGTATCCTGAAGCCATTTGACATGCACAATTTAGCAATTATGTGACAGAGGAGGAATGATTCTGTTAAACCACGGGGAATTGTTGCTGTTTACAGCCTTCACACATTCATAGAAAATCTACAATCTAACAACGGCCAAATCAATATCAGAATGGATTCTCCTTTCCAGCAATGAATGGTATCGCACATTGCACAGAAAAAGCAAATTTGAAAGGTTTCATGTATTTGATTCATTCTGAATGCCCCTCCCCTCAAAGAAAGAAAGAAAGAAAGAAAGAAATGAGGATGGGAGGCTATGTGGGAAGGGCATATTCACTGCTCTGTTTAAATGACGAATAAAAATAATTGCAAGTCAAATTAATGTGATGATTTTTTTTTAATTCGGATTTTAAAAAGTAACATTTTTTTCCAGGGAAAAAAAGAACTAAGTTTCTTTAACTTTTCAACTAAAAGAAGTCACTCTTTGTTTACGTCACCCTTGATCTCGTAGCCATTTTTATTTATTTTTATTTAACTGTACGTGCAGAAGTTCGGATGCAAGACCGATAAGGCTACTGCTTTAAATATTTCAGCCTAATTGGGGACTCTCCATTCATTTCCTCTCTGAATAGTTTAAAGCTGTTTCCTTTTGCTTAGCTGTCTTGATATGAAAATATATTATATTTGCATTTTTCTTTTTATCAGATAAATAGAAAATCATTTTCTTCCCCTCTTGAAAAGTAAAATCATTTTCAAGCTTTCATATCCACATGAAAGTGCTGCTCGAACTTTCGCTCTCAAAGCTGAACTTTTAATGGGTTGTTCCCACAATTTCCTGCGCTCATCAATCAGATATCAATTGCAGCATGGCGGATCGGGTCCCCCTCCACCTCCATCATTCCCCACTGCCCAGGCACTGCCTGCCAAATGTTGTAGGAAGTGAATTGACTTGCGACAGCGGACCCGGCAGCACCCTCAGCGTGTGCTGGTGGGTCACGGCCATCCCCACAGAGAACCCAGAACAGCTGCTCTCTAAACACAGGGACTGAAGCGCCACCAGTTTGCAGAAGACCGTCTCTCACTGTGCAATTCAACCAGCTACCCACATCTATATCTGACTTCACGGTCTGCTCGAGGACACCTACATTGCACTTGTCATGCAGACTCTAGCTTTTGCTGTTTTTTTCTTTTTTTTTTTTTTTCTTTTTAAAGGCGGGGGAGGGAGTCAAGCAATCAAAAATATGCCCGTTAAAGAATGACTTGATGCCTTTAATAATCTAATTGAGGGTCTCTACATATGAAATGATCCCAGTGATAGAGGCAAAATCAAGAGATAAGGAAAGACTGGTTGGCATAGCAATTGGGTATTTGCTGCTCCAGGGATCCCAAAGTGCACTGCTTCTCTGATGCAGTCGTCAGGCAAGTGTGATTTTTCAGCATATGGGATATAGAAGGATAGGGCTCCCAGAACTAAGTCACACAAAATTGATATTCACCCACTGGGACCTAACTTTTGGAGAACTACCTGGCAAGGAAATTTATGTGAACATTCCTCACAACACAAATGATGATACAGTGGCTTTTGAACTATTTCCTTATTGTGCTTATCTCCAACAGATGTCTTTTTTGTTCATTGCTTCTCTTGCACAGATATAGTAGCTGTAACCTTCTGCTTCAGAGGGACGAAGTATGACGAGTCTTCACATGCTGAGATGCTGAACAGAAGTGTGTGTGCCTCTTGTTTGACTATTTAATGCCTTAGTGGCAAGAGACCACAAACGTGACACCTTTGATAGTGTTGCTTGTATGAATTGGGAATGCCGCATTTATATTATTGTATTTTTGTTATTAAACTATTGAAGTATACTTTGCAGAGTGAATTTCCAGTTCTATGTTAAACACGCACACTTACACACTCACACACATGCACGCACACGTGCGCGCACCCACATGCACACACACACACACACACACATACATACCCCACACACAGGGCCTATCATCTGGTAATAAACAAGGTCTTGCTGAATATAAAATTATGGGTGACAGTGTGACCAAGAAGGTTACCAGGTAGACAACTGGGGTGCAAATTTCTGATGCCTCTACATCTTAGCTTTGTGACCTTCGGAAAGTCATCAAAGCTCTCTGAACCTCCGATCCCTTAAATTGAGATAAAATAAAACCACTTTGTAGGTTTGGGGAGAGGTTTAAATGAGATAAAACATAGGAAATACTTCTTACCATGACTGGCAGCACTGCCTCCTTTACATCTTTGTCAAAAGTACAACATATTCCTTCCCCACCCCCACCCCCACTCCCCAAACACTTTCTCTTCCTCATCTTATTTTTCTCTGGAATACTCGTCATTCTTAAACACGCTCCATAACTTCCCTGTCTGCTTCTTTTATTGCCCGTCTTCCCCTCCCTAGAATATGATTTCATGAGGGCGGGTATTTTTTACTGTTCTGTTTATAACTCTATCCACATTACTAGAGCTCTGTAAGTATTTGTTGGTTGAGTGACTAAGTGAATACATGCATTAATAATTTAATAAAAGGTTGGATGTATCGAAAATACCTGTCTGCCATCCCATGGAATTGCATGGAATACTTTGACAGAGATTTATTGAAAAATATCTCTTTCCAGACCTTTTTGGCTAAATAGAATGCTTTCTTTCAAAAATACAACATAAAGTTCTTATTTTTGAGCACGTGCCCTAAGGCACTGCAGATGTGAAATCTAGCACGGAAATGAGCCTTTTGTCCACTTGAGAAAACACTTTGCTTATTGAAATTGGACAGTCAGGTGTAAGAGCCTGACTGTGCTGTCTTCTGACTCACCAGAATGGGTGGCCGTCATGACCCCCAGCAAGGTGGCACGGAGACCCAGGATGTTGCAGTCCCAGTGAGTGAGCCTAGAGCCACCTTCTAGTCTCTGGGATCCTGAAAACAAACTATCTCACCTTTGGAGGGTGAGGTGAACCACTGGCACTTGGATTCCCTCATTTACAAGAATTGTGTGTTGAATCGATGCCCGTTCCATTGCTACGATCACTCTTAGGAACTTTCGACATTTTATACCCTTTCAACCACATAAGCTAAGAACGGACCCTGGCAATTGTTTTGCAGTAGAGAAGGGTATGAAATCAACATGTTGTACGCCTAAAACTTACACGATGTTTATGTCAATTACATCTCCATAGAGCCGGGGGGAAAAATGGATCCCACCTTACGTCTAATTCCATTCTATCGTGAACAGTGTCTTTTGGCAAGTTAATAGTACTTAGGGCTCACCTTTTGTAACTACCCTGAGTATTGGGAGGTCTGAGAGAGACTACCGGAAAGTGGAAACAGGAGACCGTGGCAGTGCCTGGGGCCCGTAGTCCCATCTTCGTCTTCTTCTCCTTTTTGTTTTAGAAGCGCGTCTACAGATTTATTAAATCGGGAAAAGCAAGTGAAAAAATTCCTCATTTTAAATGCATCCCTTAGCGTCGACTCTTCTTAATGTAGATGAATGTAAAGTAAGCCCACACTGAAAGTCATCTGATCACAATAAAGAGAAGGAAGAAAACCCTTTTTCAGGGGAGAAGGTTATAACTTACATATGTTTAGAATTACCAAGAGACCTATTTGTCCTCCTAATGTACACGGAGAAGGGTTTGTGTCATTGTTGTGCACACCGCCTTGAATGAGTCCTCTGCTCTTTTGTGAAATATCCCTGTCACTTACCTTAAGTGGGAGTGTTAGCACCTTTGCCATCTCTCTAAAAATGGGGTTTGCTTCTTTCTGAGTTCAAAAAAAAAGATTGCTATAAAAGGGAGCATTAAGGAACTTAACAAAGTACTTTTTTAAAGGATCAGGCTAAGGAAGGCAATACTTCCTTAAAAGGTTTCGCTTCTTATTTCCCAACTTAACAGTATGACAGAACACCCGTGGAAAGGCTCAGAGGAGAAATATGTTGAAACTCAATTACCTGTGTTAGTGAACCACCTACAGATATTTAAAAATATTCTCTTCTCACAGGTACCCAGTATGAACAAAGTGCTTTATTTGTGTCTCTCATGCCCCATTAACATAATGAAATGCTGTATGCCTTTTTTCACAGTAGGAAGAAAGGTCCAGAAGGGTGATAAAATATCCATGCTCACCGTAAGCTAGTGGACATCACCTTTAACTGCTTCCTCGCTGCTTAGCATGCGCGGAGCACCAAGCAGGCCTGGACGGCATCTCTATTTGTAGCTCCCAGGGAGCCTGAAGCCGACTCGAGTTTTGATCTGGACAAGAGCCCTTTGGTCCAATTGATTTTCTGAAACTTGTGAAATCAGCGGAGTAGATTTACAACACCTGGAATTCTTTAAAGAGTCAATGCTCTGCATACTTTCATTGGAAATAGAAAGGTTATAGGTATGAATGCAGTGTCCCTGGATAAAGCCTCGTATTTTTGCCCGCAGAAGTGGCCACTTTCACTCCACATTCTGGGGCAGGAGTGGGGGGCGGGGGGAGAATGTGGTCAAATCAGAATGAATCTGTATACTGAATATTTAGACTTAAAAAGTCATTCTTGGGGCTTCGGACACCAAATATTCATGGAGAGACATTCTAGCACTTTTTTTCCCCATTCATTTGTTCTAAAAATATTTTTGGAATGCCTGCTAGACACAGAAGCTTGTAGTTGGATAGTCTTGGTTCAACTGTTGATTTTTCAAAGATTCAGTGTTGACTGCTAATTCAATTTGTGTCTGTTCAACAAGTATTAATACAATAAATCTTGAGAGAAAGTGTGAGCGAATGAGTAAGTTCCTACCGTGACACAGACGAAATATGGAAACTTATTCTCTAAATTCTCTGCTGTTGCCCTTGTCATGATGGACAGAGCCAGCTGACAGCCATGTGTAATAGCTCCCTCCAACCCCTCCTTCCCTTGCCAATCCATCCTGCCCATTCTCTTCTTCTAGCACATTCTTGATCAAAATTCTTCAGCAGCTCTCCACTGCCTGCTCACAAAATCAAGTTCAATTCTTAACCCTTACCCTCTAAGCAGCTCCACAATCTGATCCCTCTGTTCCTGGGTCCTTAACAACCCCTGCCTATTCAGCCCCAGTCATTCCCACCTTGGCACTGAACTTGTGTGGTCATCAGCTGCTTCCATGCTTCTTTGGCCTGATGCCTCTAAATACCTGCTTCAGTCTCACCTTCACACCCCATTCAAGCCCCCATCCTCCACCAAGGCTTTTGAGAACAATCCTAGCTGGAACGGGCTTCATCTTCTACCCTTTGTGTGCTCTGAGAGTTTTGATGTAACACCCATTCCATTCTCAATTTGGACATTTCTTTTGTATTTGTTACTTCCGTTTCTCTGCAAATAAATTCTAATATTGTGGAAAGCAAGGGATAGGTCTTTTTTTCCCCAAGAGAGTGAGAGAGAGAATGGGAGAGAGAGAGAGAGAGAGAGAGAGAGAATCATAAGTAGGCTCCATGCTGAACACAGAGCCCGACACGGGGCTTGAACCTACCACCATGAGATCATGACTTAAGCTGAAATCAAGAGTCATACGCTTAACTGACTGAGCCACCCAGGTGCCCCAGGTCTTAATTTTATACATGTATTTGCAGCCTATTCCTCTCCTGCATCCATAGACTGAAGACATGGACGAAGCTCATTTCAAGATGAAAAACAAAACAGTCGATTGACACATAAACAAATAATTCAAAACGCCAAATGCTTCTGTTGCTTACAAATTGATTTCTCACAATACTTTACATTTGCTTTACTAATAAAAATGCCTTATTTATTAATCCACTTGGTTGTTACAGCACCTCCATTAGACAAATGTCCAGCATCAGAGAAACCAAACACATAAATAAGTTAAATGAAATCTCCAAAGATCACAGTAAAAAGTCTCCATGAAGTAGCTGAAAGTTTGATGGCCCTTTAGTTGATTGCTCAAATAGCCGTGTCTTATAGACTCGAAGTTAAAATATGGTGCATGTGAGGGGCGCCTGGGTGGCACAGTCGGTTAAGCGTCCGACTTCAGCCAGGTCACGATCTCGCAGTCCGTGAGTTCGAGCCCCGCATCGGGCTCTGGGCTGATGGCTCAGAGCCTGGAGCCTGTTTCCGATTCTGTGTCTCCCTCTCTCTCTGCCCCTCCCCCGTTCATGTTCTGTCCCTCTCTATCCCAAAAATAAATAAACGTTGAAAAAAAAATTAAAAAAAAATATGGTGCATGTGTGTGCATGTGGGAGGAAGAGAAGGATGTGCGCTCTTGTGTTGATGGAGAAGCTAGAAGCATGGAGAATAAAACAATGCAGCCTGAAAGCTGCAGACCAGCAGGCGATGATATAGATGGACAAGTGCTGTCCTTGTAATTTAGACCATCTAAGTGTTGGGAAGGAGCTACATGCAAACCGGTATTTTATACTGAGGAGCCTGACTGAGCAGAGGTTATGGGCTATGTCACGGGGCTTTAGGCTCAACGTGCAGGAAAGCACTCTAGAATTCAGGCAGGGAGCCAAAATAAGGGAAGAACATAACATATGAGGCGCAGTAGACTAATTCCAAGAGCAGGGAACGTAGCAGGGAAGTGTTTCAATAGTCCAGGTCAAAAGTCTATTTCAAGACAGTGCAAGAAGAAATAAAGTGAAAGAGAAAACCAGAACAAAAACAAAATAGTCCACACGAGAAAGGGGAGCATTTGATAACCAAAACGACTTGCCAAATACAATGCCAAAGGGAACACACGATTAAATTAAATAACCAATTGATCGATCAGAATCTTAAACCATTTAGTATTCATTTACTTGGAAAAGCTCAGCCTAGTGGTGAAAACAACGCATGATTGTCACTCACAACAATGTGTTTGTTAGACTTGTTTATAACATTCTCCAGGAACATAGACAGGGAGACGATAATTCTCCTTGGGGATTTAAGGACTGCTTCATACACATATCAGCTTGATTTCTGTATCCATAAATGGACGGAAGTTGTTTTTTTTTTAATTATTTATTTTTGAGAGACAGACAGAGACAGAGTGTGAGACGGGGAGGAACAGAGAAAGAGGGAGACACAGACTCCGAAGCAGGCTCCAGGCTGAGCTGTCAGCACAGAGCTGACACAAGGCTCCAACCCACGAACCGTGAGATCATGACCTGAGCCGAAGTCAGACGCTTAACCAACTGAGCCACCCAAGCTCCCCATAAATGGACAGAAGGTGATTAATGAATTTATGCTCAAAGGCCTTGTGAGTAAGAGTCCAGGACAACTCAGAAAAACACTGCCTGACAGAAATATAATGCAAGCTGTGTGTATAACTTTATATTTTTAAGGAAACATACCAAAAAAGAAAAATACAGCTGGAGTTAATTTCACCATTTTAACATACAATCTATATGAAACAATATTAATGATCTCTTTACATCATTTTTGAGACGCACTACGAAGTCTTTGAAATTCCAAGTGGCGTTTTCACTTACAATACACTTCAGTTCAGACTAGCCATATTTAAAGGGCTCATGGCCATATGTGGGCAGGGGCTGCTGGCTGCTATATTGGACAACACATTTCTGGAAGATAGCAAGAGATCAGATAAGACTGGAGCTTAATTCTGAGTCTTGGCAGGAAATAATGATGTTGAAAGGCCTCCCTTCCACGTCACGGATTTTTAATTTTGTCTTTTGGGCCACTAAGGAGCCTGAGTGTGTGTGCGTGTGTGTTTGTGTGTGCGATTACCAGGGGCGAGGGGGTGACACGAAAAGTTTATACTGCGAAAAACTAAGTTTGGCTAAAGCTCTCACATAAATTGAGCATCGACACTGGTCCAGACAAACCATGGGAAATGAAAAAGGTCAAAAGGTTTTGCACACGTACAAAAGTGTGCAATGTAGATAGGTGGGCTGTTTGCACAACAGCGAAGATCAGGGACAAAATCTTAACTAGATAGTAACATTGTTGTGCCTTGCAATGAGAATTTTGAAAGCTAAAAAAGAACCCTAGGGGAAAAAGGACATGAGAAGAAACTTGGGAAGATGGGCAGCGACTGGGGTCAGACCTATGGATGGGAATGAAAAAGAGAAATTGACCTAAGTTTGCCAGATAAACATAGGATGCCCAGTTAAATTGGGACTTTATATAAAAGTCAGTTTTCGAGGGATATAAGTATGTTTCAAATATCGCATAATTATACTAAAAATATATCGGTGGTTTGTCTGACATTCACAACTCTTTAATACTCAGGCAAAATCATGAAAGCTGGGATTACAGGTTCATATTAAAAAATCCATGAAGAGAATTTCTTAATCAGTTCATGTACATTATCACATTTAATTTTAAAGCAGCATTATGTAGTAATCCCTTTGTATTATCATCCCTAATTTCAAGATGAGGGAAACTAGTTCTTAATTTAGGTAACATGTCAGAGGTCACATAGCTAGTAAATGACAAGTAAAAGCCAGTACCTGAATCTAGGTATGTTTTTCTACCATAAAAATGTTTATTCCAGGGATAAATAATAGTGCAAAAGATGGGTTAGAAGTTTGCGAGGGGCATAGAAGTGGATGCTATCTGAGCTCCTTTGTGACTCAAAGATTCAGAATCCACTTCCGGCAAAGATGTACTGGATCCCAGCTAAGAGCAGCCCAACCCTTCTGCCGAGAAGAACTAGGAAATCTGGACAAAATGTGGAACCAGTGAGCTACCCAGGAAGCCAACACTTGATGAGCCAAGAGCTTGGAAATGGAAATCGATTAAAGTGAGTCCACACTGGCTCTGCTGTTTCACTGCAGGTATTTGCTTCTTAGGCAAGGTGAGCTGAGAGACCGCCTTTAAGATAAAGTAGCAGCTAAGAAGCTGAGACGCTGAGCAAAGCTTCAAGTGGTCCCATGGAATTGAGAAAATAATATATATTTAGATTTATCATTGTGGTCAAGATTGACAAATCAGGGGGTGCCTGGGTGACTCAGTCCGTTAAGCATCCCATTTCGGCTCAGATCATGATCTTGTGGTTCATGGGTTGCAGCCCCACGTCATGCTCTGTGCTGACAGCTGAGACTCAAGCCTATTTCAGAGTCTGTGTCTTTCTCTCTGCCTCTCCACCACTCTCACTCTGTCTCTCTCATTCTCAGGAAAATAAATCAAACATTAAAAAAATTAAAGAAAAAGAGGTTGACAAATCAAGATTCTAGAGAGACAGAGGGGTGACATTCTATGTTGCTTTCTCTTTCAAAACATTTGCCTATTTCTTTTTTTCAACGTTTATTTATTTTTGGGACAGAGAGAGACAGAGCATGAACGGGCGAGGGGCAGAGAGAGAGGGACACACAGAATCGGAAACAGGCTCCAGGCTCTGAGCCATCAGCCCAGAGCCCGACGCGGGGCTCGAACTCCCGGACCGCGAGATCGTGACCTGGCTGAAGTCGGACGCTTAACGGACTGCGCCACCCAGGCGCCCCAAAACATTTGCCTATTTCTAAGTGGTGACCAAGTGAGAAGAAAATGATCAGAGCTATTGGCAGTCTCACAGTGCTCAGGAGACAAAATTTGGAGTCTACGAGAAGCCAAGGGGAATATATTGAAGAACAACCCAGACTTTTACTTGGAAAACCTGAAAGGCTATACCTTAGATGTAAGGTTGGCTTGAAAATGAACCAGCACTCACTAAATTCAGTGTCAAATCAGATCAATTCCAAACCAGACTGAAGTAAAAAAAAATTTATACTAATAGCTTCCAAAAGCAAAAATAAATGATCTTGGGGGAAAGAACCTTCATCCCAAACCTCAACCATATTTAATACCACATTTTCCAACAAAATTTTACCAAAAATCTTTGGGCAGACCCGTAAATGAGACCAAAATAAAGACAAAAAAGGAACAATAAAAGAAGATCCACCGATGATCAAGATATTGGTGTTGTTAAGTACACACGATAAAAAACTGTGATTAATATGATAAAATATACGGCAAAATGGAAAAATTCCAAAGGGAAATTGAACTCATATGAAGACTCAAATGTCAGTTCTAGAAAAAATTAGTACTGAAAAACAATGATATTGACATGATATTCATGGTAGGTAAGACACTGGTGAAATGAAGAAATATTAAGTAGAAAGAGATTAGTAGAGGATATCAGACTGAAACGCAGAGAGAAAAACCTACAAGGAATATTGCAATTAGGATAAGAAATGTATAGAGCATGAAAATATACATGTAACTTGAATCACGGAAGAAAAGGAGAGACAAAATTTGACAGAGTAAGATTTAAGAGATGGCCTTTGAGAATTTTTCACAATCAAATAACTTAATAATTGTTTTTTTTTTTTTAACGTTTATTTATTTTTGGGACAGAGAGACACAGAGCATGAACGGGGGAGGGGCAGAGAGAGAGGGAGACACACAATCGGAAACAGGCTCCAGGCTCCGAGCCATCAGCCCAGAGCCCGACGCGGGGCTTGAACTCCCGGACCGCGAGATCGTGACCTGGCTGAAGTCGGATGCTCAACCGACTGCGCCCCCCAGGCGCCCCCCAATAATTGTTTTAAAAGCAGTATAAATCCTAAACAGGATTATAAAAAATACAAATCCAGTAAAAGCTGTTGAACCCCAAATAAATATTAGAAGGACACAGAAGAGAAAAAAGGGAGAAAGAGGAAAAAAGATCGCCTTCAAAAGAACAAAAATAAGACTAAAAGCTAAGTTATCAACTCAAAAATTGAATCTATGATTAAAGGTTTTAAAAAATGTACTTTTATCAGAATTCTATAGCCAGCAAAAACAGCCTTAAAACAGGAAAATGAAGGAGAATCTGGGTGGCTGAGTCAGGTGAGCATTCAACTTTTGATCTCTGCTCAACTTATGAGGTTCTTGGATGGAGCCCCAGGTCCAAACTATGCTTGGCATGGAGGCTGCTTATGTTTCTCTCTCTCTCTCTCTCTGTCTGTTTCTCTCTCTTTCTCTCTCTCTCTCTCTCTCCCTACCCCCATCTCCTCCCCTGCCCACATGCACTTTCTCTCTCTCTCTAAAAAATACAAATGAAAGTAAATAAAAAAAAAATAAAGGTGAAATTAAATCATTATCAGAAAAAGGATTTTTTTTTAAGCTGGTAGACTTGAACAAAAAGACCAAAAATGCTCCCAAAAAAATCTGCAAACAGAACACAAATGATCTCAGATGATTATGTGGAAATGCAAGAAGACATAAGGGTAAAAACTGGTGGTAAATCTAAATGAATATTTGCTATAAACATAATTATAATGTCTTCTGTGGTTTAATATTCATATACAATTAAAATAACTAATTAAAAATGGCAGGAAGGGATAAATTGCCATAATGTGTGTTCAAGTCTGTGAAACTGGAAAATTTTGGTTTAAGATAGACTGTAATATTTCTTTTTTTAAGCTTTTTAATGTTTACTTATTTTTGAGAGAGAGAGAGAGAGAGAGAGAGAGAGAGACTGCAAGTGGGGGAGGGGCAGAGAGAGAGGGAGACACAGAATCTGAGGCAGAGTCAAAGCTCTGAGCTGTGAACAAAGAGCCCGACGTGGGACTTGAACTCGCCAATGGTGAGATCATGACCTGAGCTGAAGTCAGATGCTTAATTGAATGAGCCACTCAGGCACCCCTTTAATATTTCTAAGATAAATTATTATGTATTTAGAAAAACTAAGACATCATAATAAGGATCTGTGCAATTAACAGCTTATAGAAAAAGATAAAAGAATGACAAAAAATAAATACAGTATTAGTTATGACAAGAACAGACAATAAGAGATATTCTGATTGGGGAGGAAGAAATAAACCTATCTTAGTTTATAGATGAAAGAATCAACCAAAAAAAAAAAAAAAACCTCCTGGAATTAAGAGGTTATAGCAAGTTTGCAGGACACAAAGTTAATGCAGGAGAGTCAATCAGTTTCCTATATATTTGCAATGAAAAAATAGAATTTGTTATTAAAAATACATTTCCAGTGTGCCTGAGTGGCTCAGTAGGTTGAGCGTCTGATTTTGGTTCAGGTCATGATCTCACAGTTCATGGGTCTGAGCCCCGCATCGGGCTCTTTGCTGACAGCTCAGAGCCTGGAACCTGCCTAGGATTCTATGTCCTCCTCTCTCTCTGCCCCTCCCCTGCTCACACTCTTTCTCTCTCTCTCAAAAATAAATAAACCATTTAAAAAATTTAAAAAAGTACATTGCCATTTCAATAGCCAGATTATGGAAAGAGACGCAGTGTCCATCGACTGATTAATGAATAAAGAATGTGTTGTGGTGTGTATATACAGCATACACACACACACACACACACACACACATATACAGTATACACAATGGACTATTACTCAGCCAAAAAAAAAAAAAAAAAAGAATGAAATCTTGTCATTTGCAATGATGTGGATGGAGCTAGGGAGTATTATGCTAAGTGAAATAGGTCAGTCCGAAAAATGTAAATGCCAAGTGGTTTCACTCATATCTGGAATTTAAGAAACAAAACAAACGAACATGGGGGAAAAAGACAGAGAGAGAAACCATTAAACAGACTCCTCGCTATGGAGAACAAGCTGTTGTCTCCTGGAGGAGAGGTGAGCAGGGGGATGGGTTACATGGGTGATGGGGATTAAGGAATACATTTGTGATGAACACTGGGTGTTGTATGTAACTGATGAATCACTGAATTCTGCACTTGAAACTAATACTACACTGTCTGCTAACTGACTGGAATTCAAATAAAAACTTAAAACTACAAAAACAACAACACTGCCATTTATATTAGCACATGACATTGAGAAAATGAAATAATTAAGTATCAGCCTAACAAGATACATACACAAACTGTATATGAAAGTCTACAAAACTCTAAAAGAAATGAAAAAAAGACTTAAATAAATGGATAGATAGTCCATGCTCATGACAAAGAACACTCAATAATGTTAAATGTTGGTTATTCCCAAACTGACCTATAGATGTAATACAATCCCAAACAAAATTCCAGTTAGTTATTTTTTGGCTACCCCCAAATATATTCTAGTGTTTATGTGGGAAGGCATAAGACCCCGAATAGCCAGCTCAATATTGAAGAAGAACCAAGTTGGAAGACTCATACAACCTAACCTCAACACTTACTACAAGCTGCAGTAATCAAGACAATGTGGTATTGGTGAAGGACTAGACAAATAGATCACTGGTGGACCAGCGTAGTGAGAGAATTAGACCTGCGTATATACGGCCGACTGATTTTAGACAAAGGAGCACGAGAATACAAAGGAGATAAGATAGTCTTTTCTACAAATGGTGCTGGAACAACTGAACGTGCATCCAGCAAAAAAATAAAAGTAAAAAAGCATCTGGACACAGACGTTACACTTTCACAAAGTTAATTCAAAGTGGTAACAGACCTCCATGTAAAATGCATAACCGCGAAACTCCTAGGGAATAATAGAGGAGAAAATCTGGAGGACCTTGGGTATGGTGATGACTTTTTAGGTACAATATCAAAGTCACAATCCATTAAATAAATAATGTATAAGCTGGCCTTCATTAAAATTAAAAACTTGGGATCTGCAAAAGACAATGTCAAGAGGAAAAAAAAAAAACCAACAAGGCACAGACTGGGAGAAAATATTTGCCAAATACACATCTGATAAAGGATCGCTATCCAAAATATTCCAAGAATTCTTAAAAAGTCAACAGCAAGAAAAATGCAGAACTTGACTAAATCATGGATGAAAGACCTTAACAGACCCCTCCACTGGAGAACAGATAGAGATGGCATTCAATATCATATCTCATTAGAGAATTACAAATAAAAATAATAATGAGACGCACTGCAAGCGCCAAATTCTGGTGGGGGTGTGAAGCAACAGGAATTTTTTTTTTTTTCATTTCTAGTAGGAATACAAATTGTATCCCAAATACGAATATGCCTCTGGAAAAGGCATACCTGTGGAGATAGTAAAAAGATCAGTGACTGCCAGGGGGTGGGGGATGAATGAGTAGCCAGAACGCAGAGGATTTTTAAGACCGTGAAACTGTTCTGTATAAAAAACAAAATGGTGGATACATTTCCCAACCCATGTACAGCACCAAACGTGACCCAAATGTAAACAACGGCTTTCGGATGATAATGATGTGTCAATGTGGCTTGCCAATTGTGACATATAATCCACTCTGGTGGGAAATACTGATAAAGAGGAGGCGATGCATGTGCGGGGGCAGAGGGTGTATGGGGACTCTCTGTACCTTTCTCTCAATTTTGTTGCGAGACTACACCTGTTCAAAAACATAAAGTCTATTCAAAAGAAGAGAGAGAAAGAGAAGAGAGGAATCAAGAAAGAGACTCGACTCTAGAAAACAAACTGATGGCTACTAGAGGGGAGGTGGGTGGGGGGGGGTGAAGGGGATTAAGAATACACTTATCACGAGGAGGACTGAGTAATGTATAGAATTGGTAAATCACTGTGCCTTACAGCTGAAACTAATATAACACTGTTTACTATACTGAAATCAAAATTAAAAAAACACCTTTAAAAAGTCTATTAAGGGAAATAAATGCCTGATTAAATCTTAAAAAGGCAGGAAAGAGAGAAAAAGAACCGACGAAACAAATGTAAAATTAATGGTAAAATAGTAGACTCATACTGAAACGTGCAAACAATTCAATTAAATGTAAACGAACTAAATCATTCAAAATTAAAATTAAGTATTGTCAAACTGGATTAAAAACAACTGTATGCTGCTCATAAGAGCTACACTTTCAATGTACAAAAAATATGTACTCTGAAACTCCTATTCACAAAAAGTTGGATACAAGACTAATTAGATATACTGATATGAACTTGATTCTACATGAAAGAAAGAAACATGACTCATAATTCACGGTTCAAGTCACCAGGAAGAGATGATACTTCTAACGTTGTATGCATTGATAACACATGTTTAAAATATATGAGAGGGAAAAAATGAAAGAACTCAAAGGACAAATAGATCATCCATAATCATTGTGGAAAATTTTTGCACACTGTTCTCATTAACTGTCAGAACCACAGACACGAATCAGTAAGAATATGGATATGGAAGACATAAATAATATGACTAATGAAAGGGATCTAATCAACATACATGGGACACTGCAACCAACAACAGCGAGGTACATCAATTTCCCACCTGAAAGTGGACTCTTTTTTGTAACTGACCCTAACATCAGCTAAAAGAGCAAGGCTCAGTCGATATGCAGGGATTAAAATTATATGGGGTTATGTGCTCTGACAAGGGTAGAACTGACTAAAACTCATTAACGAAAAGGTGCCTCACGAATCTAAAAACACAAATTGGCAACTTTTAAATAGCATATAGGTCTAGGAAAGACTCAAAATAAAAATTTGACTATTATTCACCCATAAAAAAGACTGAAATCTTGCCGTTTGCAATGACATGGATGGAGCTAGGGAGTATTATGCTCAGTGAAAGAAGTCAGTCAGAGAAGGACAAATACCATATGATCTAACTCATATGTGGAATTTGAGAAACAAACCAAATGAGCAAATGGGGAGGAAAAAAGAGAGGGAGGAAAACCATGAAACGGACTCTTAATTACAGAGAACAAACTGATGGTTACCAGAGGGGAGGTGGGGGGGGGGGGGAATGAATGAACTAGGTGATGGGGATTAAGTTGTGCACTCGTTGTGATGAACACTGGGTGATGCATGGAAGTGTTGATTCACTATATTGCACACCTGAAACTAATACAATACTCTAATGTTAGCTATAATGGAAGTTAAATGAAAATTAAAACACAACGAAAATTTGGAGACACTTATAACTGGATAATAGTAAATGTAATAATAATAATAATAATAATAATGTGCTACATATTAAACATGTGGGAAACAAATAAAGCCATACATTCAAGGAAAACTTGTATCTTTAAATACAAGTGCTAAGGAAAAAGAAAGGCTAAAAATCAATTTTCTATATATCGATTAAGAAGTTAGACAAAGAATAGAGCTTGAATGCACGTAACTTAGAAGGAAAAATAAGGAAGAGCACAAATTGAGAAATCCTACAACAATATTGAACATAAAGGAAACCTAACTGAGCCACACTTAGTTCTTCGAAAACTAAATTGGCAAAATGATATACAGACTTCTAGATTAAAAATCAAAGGCGCAGACTAACAATATCAGAGTGAAAAAGAGGGTACAGATCCTGTAGGCATTAAAATGATAGCAGAAAAATATCACTCATGACTGTGGGCCAGTAAGTTTGCTCACACGAAAAAGACATATTCTGAGAAAATTGTAATGTACTAAAGCTGATTCAATTTGGATAGAAATTACAATGGTGATTAAAAGTCTTCCCAGAAATAAGCAATGCAAACTCACATGGCTTTGTTGATGAATTCTTCTCAATATTAACAAAAAAGAAATATCACAAATGTATACAATTTTTAGGCAACAAAGAAAGGAGAACCTTTCTAGTCTCATTTTGCAAAGCCAGCATGAGATGCTTGCAAACTCCCCAGAAGAGTATCAGATAGGAAAATTATAGATTAATATCACTCATTAACATAGATGTAAAAATCCTAAACAAACATTAGGAACAAATCCTAGAAATATTAGAAATTGAGTTCAAGAATACATATGTACAGGAAATTATATCACCATCAAGGTGGATACTTTCCAGGAGTGTGAGGCTAATTTAACTTTTCAAATCCCATCCATGGAATCAATCACAATTAAGAAACTAGAGGAGAACCATCTTCTCGATAGATGTTGAGGGCCAAAGGGGGATGGGAAAGATGGAAAGAGACAGACGCAGAGAGACAAAGAGAGACAGGGAAAATGAAATGGAAATGTAAAAATTCGCCATGTGTTTACAATTTAATGTAAAAAGAATTAAATGAAAGAACAGTAGCAAAAATATTTTAGTACAGGAGAAAAGGAAAAGGAAAAACTTAATCTGATACAAGGTATCTAAAAAACTATTATACTTGACATTAGATATTAACAGCTTTCTCCAAATTAAATTGGGAAAGACACAAAAATATCCATGAGCGCCATGCATGTCTATGGACACTGGGTTGGAGGTTCTCTCTAGTGCAATTAGCAAGAGAAATGTATAGATTTAAAAGTGAAATAAAAATATTACTCTTTGCAGATGGCATGATCATATAGAGGGAAACATTTTAAATCTACAACCTATATATCTTATTATGTGCATTTAGTAAACTCATTGGATACATGACCAAGGTACAAAAATGGGTCGTTTTTCTGTATAACAGCAATAAACCATTTGGAATATTTTTTTCCATAATACTGTTTATATTAATACCAAGAAACACCAAATATCTAAAAATAAGTCTACCAAATGTATATAGTTAAGACTGCAACATAAAAATCCTGCAGAATATTATTGAGACAAATTATTGCACATAGATTGAAAAAATCAATATTACGAAGATATTATTTCTCTCCATATCCATTTGGTTTAATAGAATACAAGTGAAAATCCTAGCACAGGTGATTAGTTTTTTTGTTTGTTTTTGCAAAAATTCTGAAGCTGATTGTAAAATTTGTATGAAAATGCACGTGGTCAAGAAGAGCTGAGGCAATCATGAGAAAGACCAAAGTTGAAGGATTTCACCTCCAGATATAAATAAACAATAGTTAAGACAGTATGGTATTAGCTTAAAGATATACAAATAGACCAATGGAGTAGAATAAAAAGCCCAGAAACATATCTATCTATATATCTATATCTATATCTATATCTATATCTATATCTATGGACATTTTTTTCATGACAAAATTGACATTCCAGAATAGTGGGCAAAACTTCAATAGTCTTCTTTTCCATAAATGTTACTTGGTCTAATTCCTATTCATATGGGAAAAAATGAATACTGACCCTTGTCTCAACACAACACACAGAAATTAACATTGAATGGACACAGATCTAATTATGAAAGTTGAAAAATCATAAAGCTTCTGGAAACCAACATAGAATAATGTGTTCCCAGTCTTGAGGAAAGATAACATTTCCCTATACATTTAAGATACAAATCCTCTTATCCACAAGGAAAAGGTTAGTAAATGAGGCTATATTAAAATAGTATACTCAAGTCTCCAAAATATACCGATAACAGAGTAAAACACACACACACACACACACACACACACACACAACTGTTATTGCAGACAGTAACAATATACATACAGCTACACGAGCAATATTGGACCAAGGACTTATATTCAGAATATGTGACTCCTACAAATGGAAAAGAAGCAGACATGTTTTTTTAAAGGAAAGGCTTGAATTGGCATTTTTGAAAGCAGATATCCAAATGGCTCATAAGTAGGACGTTTCCCATCCATGTTAGCAAACTGTAAATTAAAACCACAGTGAGGTATTATTACACTCCCATGGAATAAGGCTAGCCATACTAACTGTTGGTGAAGAAGAGTACAAGCTATTTGAAACACTTTGGAAAATTCTTGGCATTATCTATTGAGGAAGAAATAAAATCCACCACTACTGGGTATACAACCCAACAGAAATGCATGCATCTATGCACCAGAAGACACGTACAAGAGTACTAACTGCAGTAAGATTCCTAACAGCCATAATTTGAAGACAACCCAGCATGTTTGCTTAATGGAATACACTAAAACAATAGAAATGAATGAGCTATTTGATGTATAATATTGGGAAGAAAGCTCACAAATTGTCAAGGAAAAAAAATCCCATTTCTATCAAGTTCAAAAAAGGCAAAATTACTCCACGGTGGTAGAAGAAGACAGTCACTGGGAGCAGGCATGAGGAAACTTCTGGATTATTACCAATATTGTGTTTTCTTCTCTAGGTGTTGTTTACATGGGTCTGCTAACTTTGTGAAAATGTGCTGGGTTTTACACTTACAATGTGTGCATTTTTTCATGCACTTCTACAACAATGTAAATGCTATTCTAAAAAAAAATCTGCACTGCTAAATAGGATCAATTACACTTGAATTATGAGAATTGTAGACATTTTTTTTTGCCTGCAAAAGCCACACTTTAATATAAAGATACAACACAATAAAAAGAAAAGGATGGAAAAAAGTATGTTACTAATGCTCTTTAAAAGAAAATTGTAGTGGATATATTAAATATTAGACAAAGTCAATTGTAGACATTTTGAAAAGAGAAATTGGGTTTTTAATGATATCAAAGGAGCTTCCAGTGAACATGGTCTCACAGTTGGTGTAGGAAACGAAACAGAAGAACGTGGTCCAGAAAAAATCTAGTTTGTAATATGGGGACAACAGGAGGAAGGATGTGGTGAAGGTATAGATGGGGAGATATAGGTTTCAAGATATCTTACTAAGTTCTGGGGTTATGGCAGCATTTTCAAGTGGTAACATACACCTGACCTGGGACACTGAAAAAATATCAGCACTTCCCTGAGGGAGAAATTAAGTAAAGGAGACAGTCATAGAGGAAAGATTAATAACTCAGTTTTTTCTACACTCATCCTGAGTTGATGTAATTATTGTCTGTCCATAGCATTTATTATATTTGTCACTCATTTTGACAATTGATTATGTGTATACTGTCTTGTGTTGTCACTTAATCATTTCAAGATGTATTAGATTGAACCATATGAAATTGTCAATATTCAACCATTTTATTTTTGCCCCAAAGAATGGCAATTTCACATGGTTCAACTTAAGGCATGAGGAAGATTCACCTCTTTTAGCATTCTATGGCTAGCATGTCTCTAAACTGTCTGGACCTCACTTACTTCATCAATAAAACGGGTATTCACAGAACTTGTCTCAATGATCAAATGAAGATTCCATGTGACAGTATTTTGTAAATTCTAAAGTAATAAAAATAGCCAGTCCTTTTTCAAAAACATTTATTTTTGAGAGAGAACCCCATGTGGGACTCGAACTCACAAATAGTGAGATCATGACCTGAGCAGAAGTCATAGGCTTACCCAACTGAGCCACCATGGCGCCCCCCAAAAAGGCCCAGTTCTTAGCACAAAGACTAATATAAGCTGTCATTAGGTAAATCCTGCCAAAGGAAAACATTTGTGCAGTGGTTATAATGAAATCTCTGTACTAAAGGGAAAAACAAAGTGAAAGATAATCTATAATACATAATCCAGCAAAAATGGCAGAAGAGAGATGAGAATAATGGGTAAGTGCCCTTTGGAGCTGGCACAATGTAAGGTCTCATTATGTTACCCTCATTTTTAAGAACCTGGACAAAACCAGTAGCCTGGCAAGTAAGTTCTTCCAAAGCTAATCCTCAGTTTTTATTTCTAGTCTCATGTTTATGGTGATTCACCTCCTCAAAAACCTACGGTATCAAGCCCTATGCTAGATGATGGAAATTCAAGATTTATTGAAAGTGACAGAGTCTCAATCATCTCGAAGCGTCCAATTTTGAAAACAAGGCAGGCATTTCAACAGGCAATCACAACATGGTGGATAAAGGCAAAATGGGATTTTGTGAGTACATAATCCCATCACAGGAAAGTGGGGACTTCTCCCCAGCAGAACGGGTGTCCAAGTGCAGACCTGGAGGTTGAATGGGTGGTGGAGAGGCATAGGCAAAGGCCAGGAGAGAAAGCATGGGGTACTCAAGAGGTGGGGAGGTGAAAGATAATTGGGCAAGAGGTTCAAGGTGGGAAGACATCAATGAGGTCAGATGGCATTTACAGGACACTAAGGAGTTTGGACTTTATCCTAAGGGAAATGTCACTGAAATCTCTGAAGGAATAAAGCAGCAAAGCGATATGAGCAGCTTTGTCTTTTAGACAGGTAACTGGCTGATAAGATTGGAGGCAGATAGCAATCAACAGGAAAAAGATCTGTTACAGGACCCAGATGCCACACTCAGAACTGAACCAGGATAAAAGGCATGGGAATAAAGATAGATTCACAAGTTATTTCAAAGTTACAGAATCAGCATGAGTAAGCCAGTGAGTTTCTATGGAATATGAGGGAATAATCATATTTTTAAAGTTTATTTATTTTTTTTAATTTTTTTTCAACGTTTTTTATTTATTTTTGGGACAGAGAGAGACAGAGCATGAACGGGGGAGGGGCAGAGAGAGAGGGAGACACAGAATCGGAAACAGGCTCCAGGCTCTGAGCCATCAGCCCAGAGCCTGACGCGGGGCTCGAACTCACGGACCGCGAGATCATGACCTGGCTGAAGTCGGACGCTTAACGGACTGCGCCACCCAGGCGCCCCTAAAGTTTATTTATTTTTGAGAGAAAGAGAGCACAAGCAGGGAAGGGACAGAGAGAGAGGGAGAGAGAATCCCAAGCAGGATCTGGGTTGTCAACACAGAACCCTATGCAGGGCTCAAACTCACAACCATGAGATCATAGTGAGGACAGTAGTGTTCAGAGTAGCCTATGAAGGAACTCAACAGTTGAGGGATATTCTGAGAAGGGAAGGCCAAAAATTTCAGGTGAAAGGCCAGTATAAAAAGAGAGAGAATGGTCTAGAGAACAGGATAAGACAATATTTCTAGAATTTGTATATAGTTCTAGATGTTGCTAAGAGATGGAAATGATAAAACTGAGGATTGCTTTTAAATCTATAATAAGGAAGTCACTGGTGACCATCGGGAAAACAATGTCAGTGGAAAAGCCAGTCCCTGAAGGCTGTAGCTGAAGATGGAAATGAGGATTGGAGAAATTTTATTTTTATGTCAGAAGACTGTTGAGCGTATTTGCATGTCAATGGAAAAGTGTTAATACAGAGAGAAAGGCTGAGCTCAAAGAACAGAGAATGCATTTTCTGATAAAAATGAGGATCCTGGAAAAGTCAGAGAGTCACATTCAAAGCACAGGTACAGAAATTAGTTTTGGACAGGAGGAACAATCCTCTTCCATCATAGCGGGAGGCACGAAGAGCAGAGTGTATTCAGGTCCAGGTGATGGGGTCTGTTTGATGAGGTGAGGTGAGAAAACCCTACTATCTGCTTGCTTCTGTGATCTCTGTAAAATACAAAAGGAAGAGAACTGTTAAAATTAAGCTCAAAGATGGCATCATTGTAGAAAAGATTTTAAGTTTGCCTCCAAAGAGGACTGGACTTGGGTGTTGGCTTCTGGAAGTGAGTCTCTTTAAACTCTTGGAATATCATGCCTGACAGGAGGGTCTTTGTTTTTCTGGAAGCCTTGACTCACACTGGATGGTTTAATAATATGAATTAAAGTAGGAGCTGGCAATGTCAGAGAGGCTACCAATTTCATTTAGGATAGGGGCTTTGATTTGGGTTATATGGCATTAGTTTTCCTGGAGACCGAGGTCAACCACATGGGTAATCAATCAGTCAGTCATGTCTATGATGGAGCCCTGATGGAAAAGCTCTGGATATAAAGGCCAGGTGAGTTCTCCTGGTTGGCAATGTTCCATGAACATTGTCACACATCAATAGAGGGGAAATAAAGTGTCCTGACTCCGTAGGGAGAGAAGCACGGAAGACTTGCATTCAATATTTCCCTAGACTCTGCCCTATGTAATTCTTCTGTTGACTGATCTTAATTGGTATCATCTTTTTCCCACAGTAAAACAAAACTGTGAGTATAAGCTTTTAGTGAGTTCAGTGAGCCCTTCTAGTAAATTACTGAAACTCAAGGTGTCTTGGAAACTCTTTGAACTTGCCGTTGGTGTCAGAAGTGGGAGTGATCTTGGGTGGACTAGGTTTCGTCAAACTGTACAATTGGCCCAAACTCTTGGAGCACCACTGGGCTCAGGAGAACAGAGAAGATGGAAAATCATCTCTGTCAAGAATGTAAGCCTGAGCTGGGAAGGGGTCTGTTGGGCAGCTGAGGGTCTGGGGTGAAGGAGTGAGTGGGGGAGGCAGTTGGGTGGCATGGACCCTGCAGCACCAGAGCACTGGCTACTTGTATTACCCAGCTTTTCTGGATTCATGCTGCCGGTACCCTAACACATAGTTTCTGTTTCCCATACAGGTACCCAGTCTCCTGTGCACGAGCTGAGTCCGAGCTGAGATATAGCACGAGCTATATCTTATCAATTTGTTCTTTACTTTGTTTAACACATCCATAACCAGAGTTGACTTCTGTGATCTGCAAACAGGAACCCTAAAATGGTTTCTTGGTACATCCACTAGCATCATATGTACATTTCACTAAGTTTAAAAGTTTCAATGAGAATATTTTCCCTCTTATTGCAGCCTGTGCATGCGAGCCTTTATCACACGTTTTAACCACAACTCTGCCCACTGAGTTCCCACAGGACATTATGTTGATATTTAGCACAATTTGGATTAGGCTTGCTCGTTTTCCTTAGTCTCCCAAAGTGTGCAATGTCACACACTTTTATTTCCCCTCACGCTTTGTTATAGAACATCTGTGCCTTGCTCCCCCCCACCCCCCACCCCCAGTATTAGCTACTTCAGAAGTATTGTCCTTGCAGCAACTACTGACAGAGTTTTTCAAATTTTAGGGTATTAAAATGACAGTATTCCTTAGCGTTTGGTTATGTTTTCCAAGCCATGTTTAGACGGCTGTTTTTCATTAGTCATATGCAGAAGTAACAATTCTTTAAAGTTAAGAACACACGGGGCTTGAGTCAGTAACAAAAGAACAGACAGTACTGCGGGCTTATAAAGAACGTTGACTGGAACACATTCTTCAACATACAAGTATGCAGAACCACTGCAGATCGACAGCTGTGTGTCTAAACATTTGTAACAAACAGAACTCAGATGGAGATGTGTTTTAAAGGAGAAAAAAAAAAGCATCAACGTATATTCATCGTTGGGCATGAGAACAATGCAAGCTTACAATACAGGTCTGAACAGAGGAGCATCATTTTGTGAAAAATGATGAGCTTTTTTTTTTTTTCTCCATAAAAAAACTTTCTGCACTTGTCAGCATAGATTCCTCTTTGCCTTGTAACTTTACAGCCAGCACAACTTTTTACTTCTGAGGAAGATTCAAACGACGTTACAGCCAATTTAGGGTTAGTGGTCCAACATAGATCTTTACCCTGGGATCTCTGTAAATCCTACATACTGAGGTGTAAGGAAGTTAGGAGGACTAAATGAAAGTCAAGTTCAATAACAATGAACAACTAATGAGAAGGAATAGCCAAATTCCTGAGATAACTTTTTAAGCACAATGATCTATTTTTACAAATTACAAGACTGGACAAGTTCCCATTCCTTTAGCATTTATGTAATGAATATATATGTGAATATAAACACAGATGGGATATCATGAGGCAGAGATAACATGTTATAGTGCCATGATTTTAAAACTAGAAAACTTCCATTCTTGATGTCAATAAGTTAACTTACATTAGAAATTGTGGTTTGTTTTAAAATCCAAAAATAAGCTATAAAAGGCAATATCTTTCTTCTGCCTGGAATGCTTACTATTTCCTCTTTTCCTCTAAAATATTACATGTAATTAAGATCTTGTGCAAGTGCCATTGTTTGTTAAAGCCAAGTTTATATATAATTGTTTTTATGACCAATGTATGTTTCCCTCCAACTCTCCATAAATTGGTTACGTCTTAAAAGTAGGTCATGTTCTATTTGTCATCTTATTACTTATGAATCTTAATTTACCATCACAAACGCATTCCTAGATATTTGTGAAATGTTAAATATGGAATGGTAGAATTATAGTCAATTAGTTGAGTCTATCATTTCAAGACTAAAACAAAGAAACAATTTGGAAGTGCCGACATTAAATGCAAAAAAAGAAGAAGAAGAAGAAAGAAATACCAACTATATTGTTTTCCAGTTTAAAAATAAACCATAGGGGAGCCTGGGTGGCGCAGTCGGTTAAGCGTCCGGCTTCAGCCAGGTCACGATCTCGCAGTCCGTGAATTCGAGCCCCGCGTCGGGCTCTGGGCTGATGGCTCAGAGCCTGGAGCCTGTTTCCGATTCTATGTTTCCCTCTCTCTGCCCCTCCCTGTTCATGCTCTGTCTCTCTCTGTCCCAAAAATAAATAAACGTTGAAAAAAAAATAAAAAAAAACCCATAAAAACTAAAATGTGAATATTAACATAATACAGTAACAAACATAATTCCATAATAACTTAAGAAGTCCTAAGCATACTCTTAAGGTGAAGGTATCAATGAAAGTACTGATTTGACTGTATAATTTTTTTTTTCAGTTTTGGGAGGTGAAACGTACATAAATGGAATGCATTATTTCTGACATACAAAAATATATAAGAAAGGTTTAATATCCTTGGAATATACCAAGTAATTTCCAATCCTTTAGAATAACCTACATCTCCATAAAAAATTGACAATGTACATGAACAATTAGCTTAAAAATGACACATCATAACAGACAAAAAATGCGGCCCTAATTATATGCAAATGAAGTGAAACACACACACACACACACACACACACATCACTTTTCTGTCTTTTACATGAATGAAGTCTACAAAGAATAGTGATTTATGGAAGAATGTGGGAAAAACAGCAGGCCAGTCCTCTAACGAGGATACTGTAGGACAATTTGACAATGTATATGATGAAACATTTTAAGTATATAGTCTGCAATTCTACTTTTCCAAGAAGCAGACTCTTAGCTGTAAAGAAGAAACTGATGTTGACCGGAGTGGAGGCGGGTTGTGGATGGAAGATATAGCGAATGGGGGTTAAGGAGTGCACTTGCTGGGATGAGCACTGGGCGATGTACAGAAGGAATGAGTCACGATAGCGTATACCTGAAACTAATATAACAGTGTATGTCAACCAATCGGAATTTAAACAAGAACCTAAAACCTATGACAAGGTCACAATGATGTAGGACAGGAATATATATTACAGAACTGCTTACATATACTTGCCCAACAACAACATTAGGCTGATTAATTATGATAAATCCATATGCTGCACTATGAAGGATGATGACGTGAACAGTTTTTTATTGATATTTGCGACATGTTGTTAAACGCAAAATATGCAAAATTGTATCGATAGAAATAAAGAGAGCACTTAAACATAAACTTTACAAGGATGAAGTAAAACGTGCCAACAGTTGGCATCGGCGAGATGGCACATAAATCGGTGATTTTTTTTAAGTTTTTTCATATTATCTAATTTTGATATAATGAGGATGCCATGACTTCGGCAATCTAAAAATACAATTTGCTAAATATTATTTCTCAAATACAATTAGAAATAAAGTGGAAAATAAATTGATTCACAAAGATATTGACAGCTGCAATTAAGTGCTAGATAATAGGTAGTCAAATAAATTATGGTGCCTCCGTATAATGAAGTGTAAGGTAGCTATTAATTAATTTAGTTACAATATGGGAACTTTTTGTGTTATAATATTAAAATGGAATATCAGGTATCAAAATTGTTTATACTTTATGATCTCAACTGTGGAATGTTTCTTAAAGAATTCCTGGAAGAGGGGCGCCTGGGTGGCGCAGTCGGTTAAGCATCCGACTTCAGCCAGGTCACGATCTCGCGGTCCGTGAGTTCGAGCCCCGAGTCAGGCTCTGGGCTGATGGCTCAGAGCCTGGAGCCTGTTTCCGATTCTGTGTCTCCCTCTCTCTGCCCCTCCCCCGTTCATGCTCTGTCTCTCTCTGTCTCAAAAATAAATAAAGGTTAAAAAAAATTAAACAATAAAATAGATGCCTCCATCTACAGGATGCATACGTAGATACATACATAAGTCAATTCTTGAAAAGTATATAAAGTTTCACTTACACAAGATGAGTAAGAACTAGAAACCTACTGGGCAACATTATGCCTATATCTAATATTATATTCAGACTAATATTGTACACTTAAATTTTTGTTAAGAGGATAGACCTCATGTTCAGTGTTCTTATCACAGTAAATAAATTTAAATGTATACAAGTTAATTGTATTGGAATAAATAAATAACTTTCATCTCTTACAAAAACAAAAGCTATACATATAAATATTTAAATATGTATGGAATCCTAATTCTCCTCCAATTTTCTTCACATAAATAGAGATGTGTTCCTATAAACAGAAGAACAAAATCTCTGGCAAAGAAAAAAAAAAGTACGTTGTGAAATATCAACATGGGGCACCTGGGTGGCTCAGTCAGTTAAGCGTGTGACTCTTCATTTGGGCTCAAGTCAGAATTTCGAGGTTCATGAGTTCGAGTCCTGCGTTGGGTTCTGTGCTGACAGTGGGAGCCTGCTTGGAATTTTCTCTTTCTTCTCTCTTCGCCCCTTCCCCACGCACTCTCTCTCTATCAAAATAAATACACGTAAACAAAATCAACTCAATTTTTTTGTGATATTCGAACTCTGTGCCTGTTCACTTAGAAAAGGAAGCCATTGGGGCGCCTGGGTGGCGCAGTCGGTTAAGCGTCCGACTTCAGCCAGGTCACGATCTCGCGCTCCGTGAGTTCGAGCCCCGCGTCAGGCTCTGGGCTGATGGCTCAGAGCCTGGAGCCTGTTTCCGATTCTGTGTCTCCCTCTCTCTCTGCCCCTCCCCCGTTCATGCTCTGTCTGTCTCTGTCCCAAAAATAAATAAACGTTGGAAAAAAAAAAAATTAAAAAAAAAAAAAAAAAAA
>NW_024412441.1:23389814-23587310 GCF_014898765.1 Herpailurus yagouaroundi | reverse complement strand
AAAAAAAAAGGAAGCCATTTGCCTTGATACTTTGACAATCTCTGGAAAATATCCACTTTTCTCTTTTCTTTTCTGAATGCCATAATTACTTTGGAGTCCTTCACATTCTTCCCAGTGCCTTGAAGATCATCCTGCTATAGATCTTCACAGCTGCAATTCTAGACATCATAGTCTAGACATCAATATATTTTATAATATAATATATATAATTTTTCTGATTGCTAAGCTGTATGTCGAAATTTGAAAATTCGGGTGAATTCAGGAAATACAAGAAGAATAAAACTTTCCCATAATTTATATAAATAATATATATGAATTTTATATATATAATAATACACATTATTATATATATATAAGTTAACTTTGAGTTGCATTTCCTTCAAGTCTGTTTATGTATATAGGCATGTATCCATATACACACACGTGTATATATAAAATATAATATGATGTTCCATTACATTGTTTCCATAGAAATCTTTCTCAAAAACCTCAATTCTCGATCCCTTTCCGGATTAAGTCCCAAGGTTGCAGCTTTGTATTCAAGGATTCTCCTTCGTGTGTGTCCCTGTTTACCCTCCCGATTCACTGTTTAACAGCGGTCTGGATTCAAATCGCCTTGGTCCAACAAATTTGTTCTACAGCTGAGTAACTATTTGGCTGTAGGTGGGTGCGTTAATCTCTGTCCTTCAGATTATCTATAAAATGGTTATCACAATAATAATTATAAGATTCTTTTTAGAATAAATTATGTAACATGTGGTTCATGATAATCAACCCTTGACTACTAAATATGAGTATTGTCCAGCAATGCTGTGTTACTCATTCTTCCCAAATATGGCCCATGTTTCATCTTGGCTCAGATGTGTGTTACTATGCCTTTCCCCACCCCATTCCCGTCTGTTAAAATTATTAGCTATATTCAACGACTACCTTAAATAAAACTTCCTTCAAATTCCTATTCAAATGACATATTTGCAGCTTTTCAAACCATTTAACGCTTTCTTATATAATTCCTCTTAATGCATGAATATTCTGTCTGGTGCTATGGTGATACATAAATTACTTATTCCCTTATTGAATTTAAATATTGTAAGTGTAAGAACCAACTTATACATATTTTTTACCCTCTCCGAGTCTAGCACATGTATTTGGAACGTAATAATAAGTTAAATGAAGCAACAATTTAAAGATTGAAAGAATTCTGAAAAGCATTTGATTTTGAGAGGTTTTTTTCTTTTTTTGCAAACGAATTAGATGATTTATTTATTTATTTAATGTTTAAAGTTTTTATTTAAATTCTAGTTAGTTGACATCTAGTGTAATAATAGTTTCGGGAGTAGAATTTAGTGACGTGTGACTTACATATGACACCCAGTGCTCATGACAACAAGTGCCCCCCTTAATACCCATCACCCATTTAGCCCATCCCCCTGCCCAACTTCCCTCCAGCAACCCTCAGTTTGTTCTCTGTAGTTAAGAGCCTATTTTATGGTTTGCTTCCCTCTGTCTCTTTTTTTTTTTCCATTCTCCCATGTTCTTCTGGTTTGTTTCTTAAATTCCACATATGAATAAGGATTTTAAGTGTTTTTAGGCATTTCTAACTAGGTGAATTAGTCTGAATGTACCTTTCTTAACTATATGCACATTTGTTCCCCCAACAAGTGTTTATTGAGCTCCTATCATGTTCCAGGCTCTGAAGAAATATCGGACAAGATAGGCAAAGTCTCTACTCTCAGGGAGCTAGTATTCTAACAAGGGAAGAAAGACAACAAAGATATAGACAGATAATGAGATAACTCCAGTGCAGAGAGAACTAACTCAGATAGGGTGGCTGTACCTAAGTAGGTTAAGTCCATTTAGGTTGGGAATCAGGGGGTCGTTTCTCCAGGATGACATATGGAAGAAAAGAAGGCAACTAACCACATGAGGTGCCTGGGTGGCTCAGTCGGTTAGACTTCCGCCTTTGGCTCAGGTCACAATGTCACTGTTTGTGGGTTCGAGCCCTGCATTGAGCTCTGTACTGACAATGTGAAGCCTGCTTCGGATTCTGTCTCGCTCTCTCTCTGCCACGCCTCCACTCGCTTGCGCTTTCTCTCAAAAATAAATAAATGAATGTTTGAAAACAGTAAAAAAAAAAAAAAAAAGCCAACTACACTAAGTTCTAGGGGACTTGTGCTTTAGGCACAGAAAACAGCTTATGCAGCAAAAGCCCCTGGATGGGAGACAATCTGGCTTTTTCCAGAAAGCGCCAGAAAGTCAAATGTGGCTATACTACGGTGGGTGAACAAAAGTAGATTGGAATAGGTGAAATTGGAGAAACAGACACAAACTTGTTCGCGTAGAGCTTTAAACAATATTTTTTATAGATTTTATTAGAAGAGCAACGAAAAAGCACTTGGAGGAGAGCGATATAACACTCTGGGTTTGGCCAAACCCAAAGGAGACACCAGCGGGAGTCTGGAGAGTGAAAAGTACCTATTCTTGCCTCCCTTCCCTTGTTCAGCAGCGTCTGGCAGTGACTGCCCTTAACGTGACACTGTTTGCCCAGTTCCCCTCTTTATTGGGTCAGCTTTCTCTGGGTTCTAAGCACATTGCTTCCTCTCTGGGGACTGTCAGGCCTAAGCCCGCTAATGATAACCAGCCGTTGTTGGTCCCAGAGTACTTCAGGGCTCCTTCCTCCCTCTGCTCTGCTCACATCTTTGCAAAACGGTCTTCATGAGCATCTGTTTGGTCATATTCTCTGAGGCAACTCTTTCTGCTGGAACACGGCCTGATGTGGATTTTTTGCAATAGTGAGAGGTCCGCAAGACGGGGAGGTTCCATGTGGGGCTAGGTCCTTCTGAAGGCTAAATCCGTGAGGCCTTTTCCTCATCTGGTAGAAACCAAAACTGAAGCTGGCAGTAGTTAGTTACATCTATTATTCCCATCACTGAATACTCTTTTGAGGTAACACTTTCAACGTGTACATTAGGAAACCTGTCCACGTAGGACATCCATGGCTGTCTCCGTCAAACTCCCGGGTCAGGCCGGTGTATGTCAACCAGTGGGCCCCACTGTAAACCACACATGGAATCTCCACCCCACCAGCTCTGGAAGAGAGAGAGCTCCAAGAGCTGAGTAACTCTGAGGCTGAATTTCTCATTACCCTCTGTGGTTCAGCAAAGAGCCGATGCTCATGTATAGTTTGTATTACATGCCTAAGAAGGAGACCACCATGAGCGAATGAATGAACGGCATTAAGATCACGTGTGTCATTTCCAAATTTAGGCTCAGCAGTCTCTTGAAGAGCAACAAACAGAAGTTATTCACACCCATTTCTTTCAGAATCCGTATTCTTATACCCGCCCCCCCCCCATTATTTTCTAGGACTGCTCAAAAATTTTCTTCCAGTTACTCACTAATAAATATGAGTGCTTGGCGAAGAGAGTTTACTGTTCATTAATGAGTGTATTTCCCCACATAAACTTGACTTCTCGTCACACGCTGCTGAGGTGGAGAACAAGAACTGTGGGCAATTCCCCATGCTTAAGGTTTGACGGATAATGTAGCTTCATCACTGACATGGCCTAGAAGTCGCACAGGTAGGCTGGGAAAAACATATTCTAAGAAAAGCTTAGCCAATTAAGGCCATAAACAGACCTAAGCATGACAAAAGTTTCAGCCTTCATTAAGAAATTCCCTATCAGGACCATTTTTCCTCTATCCAGAGGGCCAATGGAAGTAAAAAGGTAGAAATTTGGGTGCCTTCACTTTTGTAGGTTTTGCTAACTGATTATAAAATTCCCTAAATTAATTTTTCTCAAATAATATGCTCCCAAACTCCTGACTTCTAAATATCTTTTTTTGTTGTTGTTCTCACAAGCCTTACTCTTTAATTTTAAATATTTATTGTGTGTTTTAGGAAGCTGTTCTCTCTCTCTCTCTCTCTCTCTCTCTCACTCTCTCTCTCTCTCTCCAGCTTGTTTTCTCATTCTCTCCGTCTTGAGTAATGATAGAATCTCATTAAAGTTTGGATATTTTTTGAACGCACTGCACACATAAGGAGCTTAATTCCCTCATGGAACATATAGATATGTTATTTAAATTAAGGATTTTCAGCCTTTTCTTTTTCCAGTCTGGAGATTTACGGCAGATAAGCAGGGAAAGGTTTTCTGTTTTGAGTTGTCTTTCATTGTTACATTCATCCTGGCCCTTCACTGTCAAACTGTTGCTTACTGCAACAGAAAAGGCATTTGATAGGACTTGACGCTATTTTAACTTTACTTTTTCTTAAATTCTTTGCTGCTTTTACCTTCCAGACATGTTAACATTTCTGCTATGAAAATGGTCCCTATAGGTTTCAAAATCCCCAAGAGAGCACAACTTCGTGTATAAATACTCATTTGTGTTTTGTTTTCTTATATCTCACTCCTTTTCATGTGTATAGACAACATAGCCATCGTAGCATGGTTTGTCCTTTTTCTCCCCAGGTCCCCAAACCCGATACATCCTGCTGCGTTTTTTATTTTTTTTTAATTTTTATTTATTTCTGCGGTAGTTTAAAACAAAATTCTTTCTTGTTTTGCAGCATTGTGCTCGCTTTCAAGTTACATCATTTACTTACCTGTTTGTCCTCTAAGAAAAATAAGTGGTATATTGTTTTTATCAGAAATTCAAATCCAATGAAAATGAAACATATTCAGTAGGTAACACATATTCCTCATTAGTCTTCATCAAATGTATCTTTTAATTCACTCTTTTATTCTTGGAATTTCTAAGATAGCTCTTTGAGTATTCAATTGCTGTGTCTACCTTCTTTGAAGTAGAATTTGAGGTCTTTAATTTATTTTTTTTTTTAACGTTTATTTATTTTTGAGACAGAGACAGAGCATGAACGGGGGGAGGGTCACAGAGAGAGGGAGACACAGAATCTGAAACAGGCTCCAGGCTCTGAGCTGTCAGCACAGAGCCCGACGCGGGGCTCGAATCCACGGACCGTGAGATCATGACCTGAGCCGAAGTCGGACGCTTAACCGACCGAGCCACCCAGGCGCCCCGAGGTCTTTAATTTAACAATTTAATTTTGCTTTCCATTTATCTATTTAGAAAATGAGGTGGGCGGGGCTCCTGGCTGGCTCAGTCAGTAGAGCGTGCAACTCTTGATTTTAGGGCTGTGAGTTCAAGCCCCACGTTGGGCATGGAGCCTACTTAAAAAAAAGAGAGGTGCCTGAGTGGCTCAGTTAGTTGAGCATCTGATTCTTGATTTCAGCTCAGGTCCTGATCCCAGGGTTGTGAGACTGGGCTCCATCTGGAGCATGGATCCTGCTTAAGATTCTCTCTCTCCCTGTCTCTATGCCCCTCTCCCCTTCTCTCTCTCTCTCTCTCTCTCTCTCTCTCTCTCTCAAATAAAGAATACAAAAATAAATTTAAAAAGAAAGAAAATATGGCAATGCCTATGAAAGATAGAGATATTGTGAAATAATGGTAGGTTTATAAAACTCATGAATTCTGGGGCGCCTGGGTGGCGCAGTCGGTTAAGCGTCCGACTTCAGCCAGGTCACGATCTCGCGGTCCGTGAGTTCGAGCCCCGCGTCAGGCTCTGGGCTGATGGCTCGGAGCCTGGAGCCTGTTTCCGATTCTGTGTCTCCCTCTTTCTCTGCCCCTCCCCCGTTCATGCTCTGTCTCTCTCTGTCCCAAAAATAAATAAACATTGAAAAAAAAATTAAAAAAAAAACAACTCATGAATTCTGGAAGAGTTAAGTTCTAAAAGCGTAGGGGCAATATTTTCTACTCCCAGTTTTTCAAAATGATAACCGGTCATTGCACATTCCACCGTTTCCCATAGTTCCCGGGTTTCGTATGCTAATATTTCATATTATAACATTTACACTGCATTATTAAAATTTGGAGCTGTACTATGGAAATATCATCCAATCTTGCCTGCTGACCTGATGAGAAATTCAATAATGCTCATTAAATGTGTTCGATAAACATTAAAGAATTGCTACAAGTATTACCAGCCTGGGGATTCATTTAGTACATTCCATGGGACATTTTCTGTTTACTGCGTGCTTAGCTTTTGCCAAAGAATTAAAACTTCCACATTTTGTAGGATTGATGAATGGCGTGAGGGAGTATGCTTTCACGGCTCTGTCAAAATTTCATTAATTTGATGCCAATGACAGAATTTATGACAATTTTGCCAGTCTCTGGTGGTAGTCACCCATCAGAGTGTTTCCAGAAACATAACCACGAGGCAAATGAATGGATATAAATATGATTGCATGTCCTGGATTGTTTTTTTTTTTTATTTTTTTTATTTTTTTTTTGTGAGAATGTCATTTCGGGACCATCTGAACTGTCTATACCTCAATATTCGTATCCTTTTGTTGAGATGGCTCATACGTGTTGTTAGTGGTTCAAGGGACTTTGTACTAGTAGATGAAAGCTTAGGTGCTACCTCTGCTAATCTATTGTTTCTGTCCTCGAAGTTCCCCTTAGTTGAGATTACTTTCCATCCCTAAACCCTATAATCCAGACTTTTCGCTATTTCAAATTGATCTCCAAAATGAATAAGGCTTCACAGGGTTAATAAGTTTATGTCTATTGTACCAAACCACCAACTCTCAATCACCTATAATATTTATGATTATTAGTAAGTGTCAGATATCTAGATAACTTGCATGCTTAAAAAATACCTGCAGGTTTTACAAAACCTCCTGATGTTGAACACAGTAACTTGTTGGGTTTCATTTCCTTATGCATTCACTGCTGCTGACAGCTAGTGAGAATATTCTAAAGAAGGCAGAGGAAAATGTCTAAAACACCTTCCTACTAGATATTTAGTTTATGAGTGTTCATTAAGAGAGATTACATGGCTATTAAGAGAAAATGCCCCTTGATAAAACAACATGTCTTCATGAAAAACTGCGTTCATAGGAGGATTGCAAGATTACGGGATTGAAGTGGGAGCTCTTGGGGGTCCTGTGCAACCCTATTAGAAGACCTCTATCTGACCGTTTCGAAATTGCAATTCTACAGCCAACAAAATATACATAAGGAACCTCACTGCTGTACGAGAACTCCGGTCACTGAAAATGCCATTTCTTTTTTTTTTTTTTTTTTTTTGAGACTGAAAGAGACAGAGCATGAACGGGGGAGGGTCAGAGAGAGAGGGAGACACAGAATCTGAAGCAGGCTCCGGGCTCTGAGCTGTCGGCACAAAGCCTGCTGCGGGGCTCGAACTCACCGACCGTGAGATCATGACCTGAGCCAGAGTCGGACGCTCAACCAACTGAGCCACCCAGGCACCCCGAAAATGCCATTTCAAACCTATGCTTTCTACGAACCATATGAAATCCTGTCTTGATAAAATTATATATATTTTACATTACAAAGTAGAGTTTGATAATCAAAGGCCTGGATTTTCTTAGCAATTATTTACAAAAATGTTTCCTTAGTGTATGTATTTTCCGAAGGTAAATAATAGAGATGAAAAAGTCACAATTACTAAAATTGAAATTGTTACTGAGATATTTATCTTGTTATCGAATGTAATATTTTGCCTCACTTTCAGTAGTTTTTGAACTGTAACTTCCTGCTTTTTTCATTCATATATATTATAAACTATCTCATAATTTCCCTTACATGTGTAGAGTTTAATCCCCAGCTACTCTACTACTAAGCATCATATCATATGGACATGAATGCATTTATTTTACAGATAAGCCATATTGTCTTAACTACTCTTCAGGATGAATATTCTAAATTTGCTGAGTATATAATAAATATGCCAGTGATTCATGGGAAAAACATGAGATGTACTATAATAATGGAACAAACCAAGATATTTTTTTAAATGCAGTTACTGGCTTGTAACGGCCAAAATATTCGATGTCTACTTTGACCAAGTGTCGTGGTTGACGGTGCCATGGTTTTCTCCTAAGAAATAAACGATCACGATTGCTTTTTCTTAGGACACGACTATCAAGCTTTTATGCACAGCAGTGAACTTGGTAAGGAGAAAACCATGATTGTAATTAATTAAACACCTCTTGAGTGACAATTCTCTGCCTGGAGGGGTAGGCACTGAATATAGAGAAATAAAGGAAATACAGTGGTTGCCACAGGGTTAAGCCTAGAGGAAGATTTGTCCATGAACTGAAGTTTAAGATAAATCTTGAACGAGCACCAAGACTTACCAAGGAGGGGAATTTGGTGCAGGGATAAGCTTTCCATATAGAGAAGAACAACATGTGTATGCCGTGTGCAAATTTACGTTCTCTGTGCTCACTTCTGGTTGTTGAGTCGTTGGTGATTGTAACTGTATGCTAAGTGAAATTAATGCAGTAAATATCTAAATAATTGACTGTTTCTTGGCCTTGGGTCCTGCCACTTCAGTGGGCTGTGATGAAAGTTTCAAAGTGTGTATAAAGTGGCGTATTTAACAAAGGTATGGGCGGACTGGAGTGATCTTATATTCTCACAACTCAGATTGTTTTTCATTGCATGCCAAAGGGAATGGTAAGTATAGGAAAATGCGTTTCTTCATTCAGCAAATAATTGCTTGACCATTATGCATGAAGAACGGCCTTTTGGAGGTACAGCATACTTTATCTTTTGTACGGGCGGCTGATTTTATATAGGAAAACATATGAATGGTCCTCGACAGAGGTTTTGGTTGAAAAACTTCTGGTGCTGGGCAGAGCGGACTAGCAAGTCAATACAAAGAGACATCTTCTGTGCAGTGCTTAACACATTGGAAGATGGACACATTTTCCATGGGCAGCCAAGGATGGAGAGAGAGTGGGGGACTAGCAAATAGAAATTCAAGGAGAGGAAAACTATGAAGAGTGTCAGAAGATGGAAGGGCTCAAGAAGTTGGCCACAGAAAAAAGCCTAAGGAAAACTTTCCCCAAGGAAACTCTTACGTCGAAGAGGCCAAGGACAGTCAGGCGCATTCCACAAACTTGGCTTTGCTGCACTATCCCTCGGGCTCATTTGCCTCACTCTTTGCAACGTTTGAGGAAAAGGCTGACACAGGGCGATAGCTTAAGGTGCAGTGGCCACACCAAGGAAACAATGGCCTGGGGGAAGAGAAAAGGTACATGAGCCAAGAGCTACGTTTTGGAGTTAATGGACTCAGGGACGTGATTTACTGCAACGCCCAATTTAGAATTTGACATAAAACAAACAATGGTTTCCTCCAATCTATACTAAAATCGGTGGTTCATTTTAGGGAGGGAACAGAGGGAAGAGGGAACAGAACATCACCTGACTTCTCCGGTAGCGGGACTTAACGTAAATATAACAGGAGACAAGTGGGTTGATACAATAATTATTACCAGATGTGGGGGGACAAGGGCGTTTTTAGACTGGCATTGTTACTTTTGGCTAAAAGAGGAGGTGCCCCTGGAGGAAGCAATTGAGAGACAATGAGAATAACGTGAGTGTGATGGGGATTCATCTCAGAAATGAGGGAATCATGACTGCAGGAGGCGACACAGTGGATGTTTAGGAGCTTTGGAGTCAGACAAGCCTAAAGTGGATTCTCACTCTCCTATGCTTAGCCCAGTACCTTGCAGCATTTCTGTTAGCATGTTTGTGTTATTAGGGGACGTAAGTGACAAAATACCTGCAAAATGATTTCCTTGGTGCTTGGCCCATCATCAGCCTTTGCCAAATGATGCTTATGTGATTGGGGTTGGACAATGACTAGGTGACTAGGTGATGATCATGGTTGAAAATTATAGGTCCACTTTGTGCACTGGGGTTTGAGTCTGGGCAGAGCTTGCATCAAGAACCCCCTCCTAGTGAGGACTACATGACCCAGGGCAAAGACGACTGTTACATGAAGACTGGGGAGAAGACCCTTCAAGTGGAGGGTCGATGCTGCTGCTTGGATTATAGTCCAAATGAAATGCCCATGTGGACTTTGGACACCACCTTGAAACCAGCTTCTGTGGGTATCTTAGCAAAAACCAACGGGGCTGAATTCATAATAGCGCTGAAAGGGGTCGGACACAAACTGTGTAATCTCTGAGTAATGAAACTCAGAGTCGGGAAGGGAATGTCCTTTTCCAGCCATAGTGGAGCTCCTACCCATAAGGACTGAGCACCACAGAGAGAGGCCGGGCCAACGGGCTCCTTCTCATGGAGACACCTGCCACTGAGACAGAGTAGATGCACTCGGTTGGGGAAGTAGGGCAGGGCAAAACTTTGGGACTTACTTTCTGCCTTCAGAAAGTTGGTGCAGGAGAGCCTGGAAAAAAAACAAACAAGCAAGCAGTTGGAGATGATTAGAGATCAGGTGAGCACCTGATCTGTGGATTGTTCTCTTGGTTGTATCTTCATACTCAAAAAGAGGGTCTGAATACCCATGCGATAATCTGAGTTTTACCAGTTACCCTTCTGTACAGAGTCTACAATTATTTTTCATCTATATTTTGCTTTTTTTTTAAATTTTATATTTGAGAGAGAGAGAGAGACAGAGACAGAGATAGAGCACGAGCAGAGGAGAGTCAGAGAGACAGAGACAGAATCGGAAGCAGGCTCCAGGATCTGAGCTGTCAGCACAGAGCCCGACACGGGGCTCGAACCCATCTACCATGAGATCATGACCTGAGCCGAAATTAGACACCTAACCAACTGAGCCAGTCAGGCGCCCCCACAGTCTACAACTTTGCCAAAAGAATATCCTTATCCGTCTGTGTACACATTTTAAATGGATTTGAAACTAACATAAGTTCCTATTTTTATAAGAAGAGTATTAACCTTATTGTAAAAAATAAAGTCCATCGTTAACCCGAATTATGCCCAAAGGTTATAGAAAGAGGCTGCCATGTTTCTGCCTAAACAAGAAGACAAAAATAGACATTCAATATTACCATGCCTTCCTCACTTAAAAGTCACAACTTTCTCCAGCAATGGTATTACTGAATCTGTTTCCTCCACACGTCTCCTTTGGTGGCATCATCACAGAGTTGGAACCAGTCAGAGTCAGAAGAGCTGAGATGGCATCCACACGTGTAACAAAGTGGGATTCTGTCTCCGAAGGTTAGAGTGCCTGAGTGCACCTCTCAATTTGAGCACCAATCAATCCGATCCACAAGCAAGATGGGTCACATATTTGGGAGGGAAAGGAAGTGAGAGTGGGTCTAAGCATGGCGACCTCATCAGGACTCAGCACAGTGCAGACCACAGCATGACACCTGGGCACACGTCCGCGGGCTGATTAATGGACTGTCACCTTAGTTGTTGACTGGTGAATTATTTATACTTATAAACTGCTAAATAATTTAAAGCCGATATCTTAAATTACAGCTGAGAGTGACAAGGAGAAGGTGGCCTAAAACTCCAACCGGAGAGATCAATGTCCTTGTTCTCAGGGCACTTTAGAACACAATTCCTGCTGACTGTTCTCAGAAAAGAGATGGAAAACAAAAAAGTATGTCGACTTGGTATAACATGTTCGAGAGAGTAAAATGCTTCAGCAATCAAAGAGAAAGTTGCTTTAAATGAAACAAACGTGATAACAGCTCTGAGGGACACTAAGAAATAAAAATATTTGCCTTCCAAATGTGATCATGAAATCTAGACCCACTGTGTGTGTGTATGTGTGTGTGTGTGTGTGTGTGTGTGTGTGTGTGTGTATTTGAGAGAGAGAGAGAGAGAGAGAGCATGTGCAAGTGGGAGAAGGGCAGAGAGAGAGGAAGAGAGAAAGCAAGAGAGAGAAAGAAGAGAGCGAATCTTTAAGCAGGCTCCACATTCAGCATGGAGCCCCACAGGGTTCAATCCTACGACCCTGGGATCACAACCTGAGCTAAAATCAAGATTCAAAGCTCAGCCGACTGAGCCACCCAGGCTCCCTTAGACCCACTGTATATTTTAAACTTCGCTTCAAAGGAGCTTACCATGCTCCGTGACCACAGAAGACCTGGGCACATATTTATTGTCACCTGTGGCTACTATGTTACATTTTGTTTTGTTTTCTAGAAGAGCAAACAGAGCTTAAAAATAAAATATTAGTGAACATAATGTGGGGGAGGAGATACGGGGCTGCAAATGATCAATTCCAAGCCATTTATATTGAGAACAAAAATAAAGGGGAGATTGAAAAGAAAAAAAGTGAAGGTTCTCATAACCCATTGTTGCCACAAAGAAATGTCACGATAACCCTATAGATTGAAGAACGTTGAAAATGGCTTTTGCATGCTATTTAAGAATATTAAGTATCTGTTGTGTAAGTAAGAGGTCAAATTTTAAGATAACATTGCAATATTGCAACCGGGATTTTCCAATAACTTAAGTGAGATTTTCGTTTTTGGCTTTCTAGTTGACTAAAAACCTCCTGTGTGTGTGTGTGTGTGTGTGTGTGTGTGTGTGTGTTTAATGCAGGATTTCAAGGAAGAAAATGGAACTAAAATGGACCCCCAATTCCTCTGATCGCTATCTTTCTTCACACATTTTGTAAAAGTCTCCTCTTATCATGGCTTTTATACGTATATCCTCTTTTTTAAAAACTTTTTTCATGTTTATTTATTTTTGAGGGAGAGAGACAGACCATGAGCAGGGAGGGTCAAAGAGAGAGTGAGACACAGAATGTGAAGCAGGCTCCAGGCTCTGAGCTGTCAGTGCAGAGCCCGATGCAGGGCTTGAACCCACGAACCGTGAGATCGTGACCCGAGCTGAAGTTGTACACTTAACTGACTCAGCCACCCAGGTCCCCCTAGATAGATCCTTTTTTTAATGTTTGTTTATTTTTGAGAGAGAAAGAGAGAAGGAGAGGCAGAGGGGTGGGGGGGAGAGAAGTTCCAAAGCGAGCTCCACACTGACAGCAGAAAGCCCGATGCAGGGCTCGAACACAAGAAAACCGTGAAATCACGACCTGAGTTGAAGTTGCAAGGTTACTTTAAATACCTATTTCCAGTGACTATTCAACCAGTGACTTCTGTTGCTGTTGCTGGCCTGCCCTGAAATTATTAGTGACTTGCCTTTCATCACAGCTTCTTGCAAAAAGGCTTTAATACACTTTCCTAAAATTGGATAAGGCCAGGTTCCCTCAGTCTAGTTCTTTCCCTAGAAGAAAAAAAAAAAAGTGAACTTAAGTGATGCTTTTCGTTCGTTTGTTTGTTTTAGAAAAAAAATATTGTATTATAATGGCAAATAAAGAAAGACTGCATGTGAGTCTTGGCCATACACAGAGTCTGGAGTTTGTTATAAACCAGGGGCAGCTGTACCGTTGTGTTACCTCTGTATGAGGGCACAGCCTGCCTTCTTGTTTGCCTGAAGCAGCAAATGCTCAGTGTCACCCTCTTGTTTCCAGAAGGAGTCTTCCAGATTTTCCGTAAGTAATCTTCTAGATTTTCTGTCTCCTACTTGAAATGATAATTTTGCAAGCCTGTTCCTGATTTCCCATTTAGTCTTCTCAAACTTTGAATAGACATCAACTGTCATCTCAACTAAGGAGAGGGGGAGAAATCTGAAGTGAGAACGTTCTAAACAAGATAATCTCCTCTCTCTGGATTTTGTAGACTTGCTTAGTGACACAATTATATTCCGTTTCCAAAATTAGGTATAATCATCTTCTTTTTTGTAAAGGTTAATAGACACTTAAGAACAACACCAAGTGACTAGATAGGCTTCTAAATTTGGGATCCAAGATCAAAAAACTTGACTTAGTGCTACTACTATATTAAAATATTGAAATACTATTTCATTTTTTTTATTTTAGAGGGAGAAAACATAAAAGCAGGGGAGAGGGGCAGAGGGGGTGAGAGAAAGGGAGGGAGAGAGAAACACAGGGAGAGAGAGAAAGAAAGACAGAGAGAAAGAGAGAGAGACAGAGAATCTCAAGCCCAAACACAGGGCTCAACCCATGACCCTGGCTGGGATCATGACCTGAGCGAAAATCAAGAATGGAATGCTGAAATGACTATGTCACCCAGGCGCCCTGATATCTATCTATCTATCTATATCTATATCTATATCTATATCTATCTATCTATCTATCTATCTATATATATATATATCTCAGGGCACCTGGTATAAAAATATATATATATATATATATATTTTTTATTATTTTTAAGAGAGTTAGAGAGAAAGTGTGAGCAGGAGAGGGGCAGAGGGAGGGAGAGAAATGTTAAGCAGGCTCCACACCCAGTACAGAACCTGACATAAGGATCCATCTCAGGACGGTGAGATCATGACTTGAGCCAAAGTGGGACACTTAACTGACTGAGCCACCCAGGCACTTGAAATACTTACTATTTTAATATTGTACTTGCCATGTAAATGCTGCTTTCAAAATTTCTTTATTCAAAGAAGACTGTTACCATGAACTCTAGATTCCTAAAATGAACCACTTATGTGACCACACCAAACTTCGTTGACTGATAAGGACCTAAAACATAACATGTAAAACCAAAACCTTTGATTTAGGCTACTTGGTTTCTCTCAATTTTTCACTATCTCAGTTAATGGGTCACTCTCTATCTAGTTCTTCCAGTCTCAAATTAAATCCTGTCTGATTACTATTTTCAGTTCAAACTCTACATCTAAGCATTGAGTAAGTCCTATTGACTCAGCCTCAAAACATACCTATAATCTGGACTTCCAGTTAGGGCAAGATTTTCATGGCAAAATAGTCTATATATTCTCCCTAAATTCCATAAATACATACATACATACATACATACATACATACACAAACAGACAAATAACACAGACTTCTGGTCCAGGCCAGATGGCCTAGACCTCTTTTTCCATGGTACTCTCTACTAAACACAACTAAAATCACTTGAAATAACAGAAGAGACAAGAATTCTGAACTGGGGTGAGAAGAACAGGCTCAGAGACCAGGACTAGGGGGACTGTGGTCTCCCCACCCAACAGAGGAGATGACTCACACCCTGTTTCTGACCACTGACTTAACAAAAGAAGGCTTTACAGATTGGGTCCTTCCCCTGTTGGATTGAATAGTGTTGGGTTAGCCAACACCCCAACAGCCAGGGAAGTGTTCTTTTCCTCCATGGAGCCAGAGGCTCCCTTTCCCACAGAGAGGTATGGATTTGGAAGATGAGATTCACCAGAGGTATTCAACAACAGGAGGAGCAGCCAAGAAAGGACCTTTGTGCCCAGGAGACTGAGACTCCTGTCCCTTACCTAAGATACCAGAGGCATGGGCACACCACCTTAACAGAAACCTGATTGGGCAGCCATCTCTGTCTTTACCAGGCAGGGACATTCTGCTCTAACAAGTGCCCTTTCAGGGAAGCCTCTTTGCTCCCATGGGCCTGAGGCCACTGTCCAACACCAGGAAACATCCAAACAGGGAGACGCAGCCACATGAGCTGCCTGCCCTGAAATACTTCTTTGTCCAGGAAGGCTAGACTCCATCCCCTACCGGGAGGCACTTAAGAAACCTGGCAGGGAAACCCTATCTGCTCCCTTCCATAGCACCGGCAGGGGCCAGTGGGAGCCTTAGAAGCACCAGATAAACCAAGTAAACCAAAGTAAACCAAAATAAACCCATAAGTATACCGAAGATTAAACTGTCATGGGAACTCCAGCCTCCCAAAACAGAATGATTCTCTGCAAAAATAGAAGATTTAAATAAGACCCAAAACGTCATAAATAATGGGCACAATTGAAAATCACTCATTGTACCAAGAAACAAGAAAAGCACAACTTGAACGAGAAAGGACAATGATCGAATGCCAATCCCAAGGTGATTCAGTTGTTGGGATTATCTGACAAGATTCTTCAGGCAGCCATCATAAAAATGTCTCAACAAGTCATTTCAAATTCTCTTGAAACAAAAGAAAAATAGAAAGTCTCAGGAAATAAGTAAAAGTTATAAAAAAGAGCCAAATGTAAAACTGAAATATACAATAACCCAAAATTAAACAACAAAAAAGAAACCTCTCTGATGGGCCCAATTGTAACGTGAACATGACAGAGAGTAGGACCAGAGAACAAAGAGAAAATAGTAAACTAAGAAAAAGAAACAACAACAACGACAAAAGAAAGAACAACAAGAAAGCCTCAGAGACCTGTAAGGCAATAATGGACAACTTGAAGTCTCAGGAGAAATTGAAAGACAATGGGCTAAAAGACTATTTGAAGAAATAATCACAAAACTCCACAAATTTGATGAAAAATATCATTTGAGAAAACCCCCCAAAGAATAAACACAAAGAAATCCACGCTAAGACACACATTAAGTAAACTGCCACAAACTAAAGACAAAGAAAAAAACTTAATGGTATACAAAGGGAAATGACAAATTGCATATAGAAGCCAATTATTTTTTTTATGAAATTTATTGTCAAATTGGTTTCCATACAACACCCAGTGCTCATTCCAACAGGTGCCCTTCTCAATGCCCATCACCCAATTTCCCCCCCCCCCCCCCCCCCACATCAACCCTTAGTTTATTCTCAGTTTTTAAGAGTCTCTAATGATTTGGCTCCCTCCTTCTCTAACAGTTAACTTCTTATTTGAAACTGTGAAAGTCAGAAGAAAATGAAAGAAAATGCTCTTACTCAACTGTAAGAACAAGTACACTTCTTTTTTTCAAGTGCTCATGGAACATTTATCAAGGTAGATTAAATTAATCTCAACAAGGGATGCCTGGCTTGTACAGTTGGTAAAGTATGGAACTCTTGATCTCTAGGTAGTGAGTTTGAGCCTGACATTGGGTGTGGAGCCTACTTAAAAGAAAGAAAAGAAAAGGAAAAGGAAAGGGAAGGAAAGAAAAGAAAGAAGAAATAAAGAAACAAGAAAGAAAGAAAGAAAGAAAGAAAGAAAGAAAGAAAGAGAGAAAGAAAGAAAACGAAAACCAATATGAACAAGTTTAAATAAATTGGAATTGTGTCAAGTATGTTCTCTGACCACAATGGACTCAAACAAGAAATCATTAACAAAAAGGGGATAATTTCTAAACACACAGAAATTAAGCAACACACTTGTGAGTAATCTGTGGGTAAAAGAATAAGTCTGTAAGAAATTAAAAATGCATAGAACTGAATGAAAATATGCAGATCAGAATACATAGGATGCTGCTAATGCAATGATGAGAGAAAAAATCATGCCATTGTGATAGTTATTTTTATGTGTCATCTGGGAGGGGATGGTTTAGGATAAGTTTGATATTTAAATCAGTGAACATTGAATAAGCATAATCCTCCATAATGTGAGTAGGCCTCATCCAATCAGTTCAAGGCCTGAGTAAAACAAAAAGACTGACTTCTCCTAACAGGAGAAAAATTCTACAGATTGTGGACTTCACAGTCTTCACTATTGTGTGAGCCAATATCTTATGAGAAATCTCTCTTTTCTTGCTTTCTTAAATATGTATGACCACCCAGACTGAGGAAACTACAGACCAGTATCACTTATAAATTTAAATGCAAGACCTCCAAAAAATATATTAGCAAACTACATCCAACAGTGTATAAACATATTTATGACCAAAAGGGATTTATTTTACATATGCAATACTAGTTTCATATTAAAAAGTCAATTCAATCCACCATATCAGTAAGCTAAAGAAGAAAAATCACACGATCATATTGATTTTTTTGCGGAAAAGTATTTAAATCCCATACCTATTCATTACTTTAAAAAAAAACAGTAAGTAGGAAATAAAAAGGAATTGCCTCAACTTGATAAAGAACATTTATAAAAAACCTACAGTTAGCATCACAGTAAATGGAAGAAATACCAAGTTATTTTTCTGTAGGGTAAAGAAGAGGGAAGGATGTCTGCTCTAACATTGGAAAGTTACAGCTATTGCAATAAGTCAAGAAAAAGAAATAAAAGGCATTCATAGTAAAAAGAAAGAAATAATACTGTCTGTAGTACCAGGTGACATGGTTATCTACATGGAAAATCCCAAGGAATCTGCTACGAAAATTCCTAGAACTGATAAGTGCATTGGACAAGGTTATGAAACACAAGTACAATGTCTACAAGTCAATGGTATTTCTATATACAAGTAGCGAGCCTACGGAAGCAAAATTACAAACATGACACCATTTATAATTGCTCCAAAGAAAAGGAAATACTAAGGTACGCACTTAAGCAGGTACAGAATTTATATGTTAAAAATTACAAAATGCCAATGAAAGAAATCAAAAAGGAAACTAATGAAGAGCTATACTTTGTTCATGGATTGTAAGGGTCAACTTATTAAAGATGCCAATTCTCCATATATGTGTATATAAACGTGAAATCCCATCAACGCTTTATGTAGACATAGAAAATCTTTTTCTATAGGGTGCCTGGGTGGCTCAGTTGGTCGAGTATCTGACTCTTGATTTGGGCTCAGTTTATGATCCCAGAGTCATGGGATCCAGCCCTGCATTGGGCTCTGTACTCAGTGGGGAGCCCACTTAAGATTGCCTCTCCCTCTGTTTCTCTCCCCCACTGTGCTCTCTCTCTGTCTCTCTAAAAATTAAAAAATAAATAAATAAATGAATAAAAGAAGAGAAAAGAAAATAATATTCTAAAATGTATATGTGAAGCACTGGCCTTAGAATAGCTAAGAAAACTATGCTAAGTAAACATAAAGTATAGCAATCCCTCTACATCCTATCAAAGCTTATTATACAGCTATGGTAATCAAGATAGTGTACTATGAGAGAGAGATAGACATATAGATCGGTGTAATCAAATAGAGGCCCAGAAACTGATCCATACAAACATGCTCAAGACATTTTTAAAGAAACATACAAAAGGAATTCAGTGAAGGAAGAATAGCTTTATCAACAAATCGTGCTGGAGCTATTGGATATCCCTAGGTAGAACAAGATTAACTTTCAGCTAAACCTCATATCTTACAGAAAAAAGTAATTCAAAATGCTGCAGAGACTTTAATGTAAATGTATATCCATAAAACCTTTAGGAAAAACAAAAGAAAAAACATGGAGGGAAATCATTGGGATCTAAGACAAAGGTGAGGAGTTCTTAGATGACACCAAAAGCAAAATCTTTAAAGGAGAAATTGATTAATTAAATATTATCAACCTTATATTCTTCCATATTAAAGGCCCATGAAGAAGATGAAAAGACAAGCTACAAACTGGGAAAAGATATTTGCAAACTACATAGATGACATAGAGTTAGTATTTAGAAGTTACAAAACACTGTTATAACTCAACATTAAAAAATAAGCATTCCTACTGGAAAATGAGCGAAAGGTGCGAAGAGACATTTCACTGAGGAGGATATATAGATGGCAAGTCAGCATATTAAAAGATGTTCAATAGTCAGTCATCAGGAAACACAAGTTAAAATCACAATAGGATGTTACCCTGTAACTATCAAAACGGTTAAAACAAAACAAACAAAAAAGCTGCAACATCAAATACTGGTGAGGATGTAGTGAAACTAAATCAGTCATCATACGTGGCTGGTAAGAAAGCAAATGATACAGCCATTCTAGAAAACAATTTGGCAGTTTCTTGTAAAACTAAAGATGCAATTACCGTACAACCCAGCAATTGTGCTTTAGGCCATTTGTTCAGTAGAATGAAAACTTGCATTTCACAAATGTCCATTTCAGATTGATTCATAAGAGCCCAAAACTAGAAAGAGCCCAGACGTCCTTCAAAAGATGAGTGGGTAAATGAGCTGTGATACATACATATCATAGAATACTACACAGCGATAAAAAGGAACACACTGTCTACGACAACTTGGATAGATTTTCAAAGAAACACGGTGCATGAAATAAGCAAATTCCATACTGTGTGATGCTGTTTATTTAACATTTAGAAGTGACAGAAGTTTAGAGCCCCAGGGTGTAAGTGGGTGGGGACATAAACTGGTCAGGTTTGGCTGCATACTTTGGCAAGTGTGCATAGGTAGTGAAAGGAAGAGAAAGGAGACTTCTAATGGTCCTAAAAGCAGCATAACATGGAGACTGCCATTAAATAATTGCCTCCAAAAGGAAAGAACCCATCTCTGAGGTGCATATGCAGCAAGGTTATCTGAAAAACTCAGAGAAACTAGAAAGGGTAATTTTGGGCTCCGAATTACAGGTAAGTTAAAAACAGACAATGGAGCTCTCCTATGGGGTCATCAGAGCAGCAATGAGAATTGGGGTGATTCTCAAAGACCTCAAAAATACCCACATCTAAAAAAAATAAGAAATAAGACCCCCTCCTGCTTAGAATGTCAAAGACCCATCAGGAGGAGGGTGGGGGAAAATACCGGAAATGGAATTTATATTGGGCAAGGTTGAAAGACAAGGGATAAAGGGGAGAGAGAAGTTTCATTTGCTGAAGGCAGGGATAGATGCAGATGAGAATAGTGGAAGTGGCTAACAGAAAAAGCGATTTTGCAAAAAGAAATTGAGATGACAACAGACGGAGGAGGTCTGGATCAGAGAAGCAGGAATCCTATGCTGATCAACCCGAAATCCTTACACGTCAATTTCCTAAGCTACAAAGACTCATATCCATTAGTCATGACGACAGAACAAAAAACTGCAGGTGAACCCAAAGTATAAGTGTCGTAGTAGTAAAGAGCCAACTAAATCAAATAATGAAGTAACACACAAGGGAAGCACCTTCAGCAACATGGAAAAATAACATAAAATTTAAAATTAAACCAGTTCAGGGCACCTGGGTGGCTCAGTCGGTTGAGCGTCCGACTTCACGTCAGGTTATGATCTCAAGCTTTGTGAGTTTGAGCCCTGCATTGGGCTCCGCTCTGACAGTGCAGAGCCTGCTTAGGATTCTCTCTCTCCCTCTCTCTCTGCCCCTCCCCTACTCATGCTTGCTCTCTGTCTCTCAAAATACGATAATTTTTGAAAAATAATGTTTTAAAAATAAAACAAAAAAAGCAGATGAGATAAGATCTGATAGAATTCAGGAAACACTTCTGGGAAAAGCAGAAAACTGGAGAGGAAAAAATAATCTGAGAAAGGACAAACTCGTTAAGAAAATAGAGGACAAAAAAAAAATAGAAAATTAAAACTGTCAAAACAAGTAAAAATAATTTAATAACATCCAGGACAAATGTAAGGAAGATGGAGTATGGTTGTCAGAGTCAACATATGATGTAGAGAACCAAAATAATGGAATTAACCAAAAACAAACAAAAAACAAAACAAAACAAAAAACACAAAACTACCAGAAAGTTAAAGGTGACTATTTTTCTTGAGGAAAGAGGAATTGAAGCTACTTACTAAATGGGAACTTTGTTTCACTGAAATATTTCACCAGAAGAGTCAACATTAAGAATATTTTAATAAATACATTTGACTTTAAAATAAGAAAATCCTATGTTAGACATCGAGGCAAAAAAAAAAAAAAAAAAACAAAAAAAAAAAAAAAAAACAAGGCCACTAATGAGGAAAATAAACCAGATTGACATCTCCCTTATCAGAACCAGCGCTTTATATCTGCAAAATGTTGAACAGCATGCTTAAGACGTTTAAAAAATTAAAAAAAAAAATCCAAATGTTTCATCCCTAACCAAATTGATATTCAAAGAATAGGCTACAGAAATGGTGAAAATTTGTGCCAGAGCTTGAAGTATTTTTCCCACCGATTCCTCCTGAGAAAGGACCAACCACGTATTAGTGAAAAGCACAGACATGTTTAACTGCAGAATGGAAACTAGCAACTGGAAATAACATGACAGAATAGGCCTGCCATTCATGACAATATGGATGGGCCTGGATGTTATCGTGTTAAGTGAAATAAGTCAGACAGAGATAGACAGTTACTGTGTGATTTCATATATATATATATATATATATATGCACACACACACATATATATATACATGTATATATACATATATATACACGTATATATATACACATATACATACATATATATACATATATATATACACGTATATATATATCTATATATATTTACATATATATGTAACAACAAATATATATATAGATATATATATTTACATATATATATTTACATATATATATATAGATATATATATAGTCTCCCAAAAAACAAAACAAATGAACAAACAAAGCAAAACAGAAACATATTCGTAAATACAGAGAACAAACTGGTGGTTGCTAGAGGGGAGAGAGGTGGGAAGATGGGCAAAATAGGCGAAAAGGATTAAGAGGCACAAACTTCAAGGGGCGCCTGGGTGGCTCAGTCAGTTGAGCGACCGACTTGGGTTCAGGTCTTGATCTCACGGGTTGTGAGTTCGAGCCCCGAGTCGGGCTGACAGCTCAGAGCCTGCTTCAGATTCTGTGTCTTCGTCTCTCTCTTCCCCTGCCCCACTCCTCTCTGTTTCTCTCTGTCTCAGAAATAAGTAAACATTAAAAAAAAAATTGAAAAAAAAAAAGCACAAACTTCAAGGCGTAAAATAAATAAGTCATTGGTATGAGAAGTACAACATAAGAAATATAGTTAATAACACTGTAATAACACTGTATGGTGACAGGTGGCAACCACACTTATTGTGGGAGCCCTGAGTAATGTATAGAATTACAGAGTCTCTATGTTGTACATCTGAAACTAATATAAACGTGTTTAACATAAACATTGTATGTACTTCAGTTAAAAATTCTAAGGGGTGCCTGGGTGGCTCAGTCGGGGTTGAGCGTCCGACTTCAGCTCAGGTCATCATCTCACACCCAGTGAGTTTGAGCCCCGCGTCAGGCTCTGGGCTGACGGCTCAGAGCCTGGAGCCTGCTTCGGATTCCGTGTCTCCCCCTCTCTCTGCCCCTCCCCTGCTCATGCTCTGTCTCTCTCTGTCTCAAAAATAAATAAAAACATTAAAAAAATAGAATTAAAAATATAAAGTAAATAAAAGCCAAAGCCAACAATTGGAAGGAAGGAAGGAAGGAAGGAAGGAAGGAAGGAAGGAAGGAGAAGAAATAACATGTAAATGTTATATTTTCTGACAATATAGACACATTTGTAGTAAAACGAACAAAGTAGAAGAAAAATGAAGAACCTAATGGAGAGAAGAATAAGTCTATTGATAGAATCCTAAGTATTAAACAAATCATCTTTAATTTGACTCTGAACACAGAGGAAGGATCAAAACAAGTTTTAGGGCATAACAGTATCTAAAGAAAAAAAAAGAGAGCTATATGTCTACTTATAAACTCATTGTGTAAACACAATCAATAGAACAATATGTCATAATATTATAAATGCCATAAGAACCACCCAATAAAGAGGATAAAAGATAGCATATAAGAAAAGGAGCCAAAAATGAAATACTGTGTTGTATCAATGAACGCAATTGGCTTACTTCAACTACAATTAAAATTCATCCCTAGACAGTCTCTGTCTCTTGAAGAAAGAAGTCACAAATAAATAGGAGGAGGATATTCACTCCTGAGTGTGAACCCCACACTGTGGTATTAGGTTTGAGTTGGAGATATCAGTGTAAACTCACATTTATTTTAATAGACAGATAGATACGGATATAATATACATATGTGGGCACACATTGGGCATATACATGTGTATATTTCCTTTCTGTGTTCGCTGAAAGTGCCTGGAAACAGTGATATTCCGGGAGTCTAAAGAATACCTAGTGCCCAGATTGTGACTTCTTAATACGGCTCCCCAGGTAGAGGAATCAGGGCTTTTCACAGAAATGGATGATTCTGGGACCAGGGTATAGAAAAGACAAGATGAGCTTGGAACATCTTGCGGTGCCACAAAGTACAGAATTGTCTATATTTATACACACATGTCAAAAGAACACAGGAGTCAAAATGAAAGAATGTCTAAGACTCGACTAATCTGAGCAACAAAACAATTAATGCCAGTACGTGGATTATAGCCCAAAGAATAAAAGAAATATTGAGTCCATGTTGATATAAACAAATGACTGAATAAATAAATAAATAAATAAATGGGGATAAGACGCAAAACTTTCTTACAGAATTACAAATAATAAATGAAGATACCCTCCCCAGGGGATAGAGCTTAATTTCCCACCCCCTGAGTGTGGGACTACTAACCAAATGTAGTCACTTTTGAGTGTAGAAACCTGGGGAGAACTAATGCATCTTTAATCCAAACACTGTTTACCCCCTTTACCTGCTCATCCACACCTCGCCAAGATGCAATTGGTGGGAAAACAAAATGAACGATTAGGCAGAGCAAAGCATCCCACATTCTCATCCAGGACCATTACATGAAAGAGAGAGAGAGAGAAAGAGAGAGAGGGAGAGAGATGATTTCTTTATTCTTTCAACCACCAATTTGTAGGATCTCTTGGTTACGTCAACTTAGCTTTTTAACCTTCTCCATGAAATCTGATTGGTGATCAACTTGTGCTTCTTAAACCCTTTGACTTTGAGTTCCTTAAATTCCTTCTGCCTGGACTGAAACCACATGGTTTACTTCTATCAAACAATTAAGATACTTGATAACCACTTACAAGATTATGTTTCTTTGCCCAGGGATACCTGAATTTTCTTTTTTTTTTTTTTAATTTTTTTTAACGTTTATTTATTTTTGAAACAGAGAGAGACAGAGCATGAACAGGGGAGGGTCAGAGAGAGGGAGACACAGAATCTGAAACAGGCTCCAGGCTCTGAGCTGTCAGCACAGAGCCCGACGCGGGGCTCGAACTCACGGACCGCGAGATCATGACCTGAGCTGAAGTCGGACTCTTAATAGACTGAGCCACCCAGGAGCCCCTAGGGATAAGTGAATTTTCAAAGAGAAGCAAACGAAGCAGTCATTCTCAGATGAATTAGTCTCCCTCAATGGTGAATTTCAAAAAGAAAAAAACCATTATTGGAAGACGAGGGAAAGAACCAGAAGTTGTTAAACAGATGTCTTTGTTGAGAATATGCATGAACTAATGAAACCAGGTGATGATGCTATGTGATGCTACCACTGTTGCCGAAGACACATCTACCTTCAGAGGGCAAATGGTGTGAGAAGGGATATTCAGTGTAGTGAATAGCCGTGAAATGGATTCTTTCAAGATTTTATTTACTTGAAACTGTTGAATGTTTAAACTTAAGCGCATGCATGAATAGACCCTGCGTATATTGCCCATTTGAGAATAACTGGGTGATTTCTGCTCATCTTTAGACAACAGCGGTCCATGAAAACAAGTTGAAAGAGTCCATCAAGAACAGCAGGCCACAAACAACCCAGGATTTAGCATCTGTGCAAAGAAAGCTGGCGAGGAGAGCCTTTGGAATTTCTAAACTTTCTTGTAATGGAAACGCTTGCAATTGCGAGACCTGGCTTTCTTATTTTAAACATCAGCCATTTCTTTTTGAACAGGTAGGTGGAATCATAGAATTGTAGGATGCAGAATTTGAGAGGCAGAGCAGGTGTTAGGGAGCATATCGTTGATCAACCCGGGGTGTGGCGTCTGGAGTTGAATGCCAAGGTCCTGATCCTCTTTGCTTTGCTGGCCAGGTACTTGCCAGCTCCGAGACCAGAGTCTCTTCTCTCTGTAATTCCCACACTCTCCTTGCAAAAGAAATAGATGCAACTAGATTTCAGCCTTAGCTGCTTTCCTCCCTCTGTATCACGTGATGTCTTCTTGTCTTTTGAGTCGTGTTTCATGTTTACTCTGACCATGCAAAGCAAATTCTCTGCTTTCTTCAATTATTTTTAGTAGCTTAATCCTGATAAATTTTTGTTTAATTGGCCCCGTCTAAGAGAGTGGGTATGTGGGCTGTTTTGTTCCTCTTCTCCCAGGACTCTGTAATATTTGACTGAGTGAATGTTGGAAGATCTACTTTAGTAACTTTAGTAACTTTACCCCTCACTTGAATTTCTGTGTGTAGTTGAATGTGGAAGACCAGAGCTTGGAAAAGCTTTTTCTCTAAAGAAGCAGATACATACAGCCTCTGTGGCAATCACTCAACTCTGCTGTTTTAGCACAGAATTGATCATAGAAAATATGTAGAGGAGTGCCTGTTTCTATGTTGCAATAAAACTTTATTGGCAAAAACAGTGGGTGGGCCAGACTTTGCGGAAGGACTAGAGTTTGCCAACCCCTGTGATGAATGGTTAGATGTGTGGCTGCTTTGTTAATATATAAAATTTGAATTAACCACTCTCTAAATACTTGGCAAGTATATTCAGTATTAAGCCTGCCATCAAAACTAGTTAATGGCATTCATTGTGCATAAAGTGTATCCCAAGTGAATAAAATTTCATATCTGCATAGCTTGCATTATTTACATATCACCTCATTCAGTGACATAGGTAGACTGGTTGAGGTGGCCAAAAGTGGTCTGAGACTTGGGAGCTATGGCTTTTTTTTTTTTTTTTTTAACCAGATCATTTTCTATCTACTGTATTACCATGGGCAAATGGAAGAATATTTCTGCACTAAAATCTCTGAAAGTGAATGAAACATTATGCACACTGTCCCTGATCACATGTGGGTATGCCAGATGTCTCTGCATTACCCATGACTTCCAGACCAATCTTGAGGACGTGAGAAAACATCCAATACAACATTATAGATTTAAAGGTATCCTGGTAAATCGAAGGTGTTGCAGTTGCTAGAACAGAAGAGACTTTGGTCAATTTCAAGCTGGGTCAGTCTGGATGAATAGAATGTGTGGGTAAGACAGAAATTTCAGCATCCGCAGACACATCTGACAAGCAAAACAAAAATAGAGGAAAACTTCAGAAGGAAAAAAGGAAATTATACATTGGAAATATGATACAATCAGCTTCGTTATCCCAGAAAACAGTGGCAAATTTTCTGGGAGACTTTCAGTAAAACTGGCCACAAGTTTCAGATAATTAGCAAAGATAAGAATGTGGATCCAAGAGAGACAGCCCCAGATCTTTGAGATACAAAGGCAAGATGTGCATTCTCTGTGCTTCTCTTAGGAATGCACACTTCTCTGACCTCTTCATTTCCTTGACCCTCCAAAGCTCCTTGGAGGTCCTTGACCTGTTTTACCTTCACTTTCTGCGTGTCCTTTATAGAAATTATTAATTTACAGCCTTGATTCATACAAATTATTCTCGTGTTTTCTTTCCGGCTTTTACTTCTCCTATTGTAATGCCTTCATACACTGTGGACTACTATTTATTTTGTATCCTTACCCATAACATCTTGGCTCCAAATTTAGGTCCCTAGGCTATCTAAATTGTTCTGCTAACCAAATTAAATCCCAGAGCTTAGAGCAGCCACAGAAAAGGTTTCCTACATCCCATCCTGGTGCTTTAATTGAAATTAAAGTAAATTATTCACACAGTGCACATTAATGTTGGCTCTGCTCCTACTTCCTTCTTCCCAAATGACATTATGAGTTATGCCAAACTCAACTCATTTCCATTTTTGATATGGTTAACGAGTGGTAGATGAGGGGAATGCCATTGACAGTATAACTTGATTTCAGTCGGGCTTTTAGGAAAAACAATGACTCTCGGACTTCTCTCTTGGACATGACAGATAGGTGGTAATTGCATGATATAAGGATATTTAAATAAAAATTGCCAACACTTGGGGCGCCTGGGTGGCGCAGTCGGTTAAACGTCCGACTTCAGCCAGGTCACGATCTCGCGGTCCGTGAGTTCGAGCCCCGCGTCGGGCTCTGGGCTGATGGCTCGGAGCCTGGAGCCTGTTTCCGATTCTGTGTCTCCCTCTCTCTCTCTGCCCCTCCCCCGTTCATGCTCTGTCTCTCTCTGTCCCAAAAATAAATAAACGTTTGAAAAAAAAAATTTAAAAAAAAAAATTGCCAACACTTGATTAATTGATTGATAAGAATCAGAAAGAAAAATTCCATTTCTGGTTGTTTTCTTCAGCATTTCCTCGTTGGCGTAGCTTTGCGGGTCAAAAGCTATGCCACCATAAAAGCATGGTTTTGAACATTAATACTATGAGATAGGTTTTCTTTCATTTTTTTTTAGGGATGAAACTTTATGTATAGGCATTGTGTGTGCATATATACATAGCTTAGGGGGAAAGAGACTGGTTGAAAACAGGCTATTATTTCAAATGTTATCTCTGAATGACGTGCTTTAGGTTATTTTTTTTCCCTTTTATTTTTCAGTATTTTCTAAACTGTAGGTAACATGTACTACTTGTTTTTCAATATTAATATAACATTCTATGAGTTATGGTTAGTTTAAAGCCGTGGTCAAAGTCAACTAGTAAAATTGACTGGGGGTGAACGCAAAGGTCTACATTTCCATTCGAAAGTCAACGTAGTGTGCATGGGATAGAAGAACACCTGCCATTTACTCAAAAAGATCTGTCCAGCAATTTCATTACTAGATATTTACAAAAATACTAATCCGAAGGGATATATGCACCCTTGTGTTTATAGCAGCATTATCTACAATAGCCAAATTATAAAAATTATGGAAACATCCCAAATTTCCATTGACTGATGACTGATGACTGATGAATATATACATATGTGTGTGTGTGTATATATATATATATATATTATATGTGTGTGTATATATATTATATATTATATATTATATATATATTATATATTATATATTATATATTATATATTATATATTATATATTATATATTATATATTATATATTATATATATGTGTGTGTATATATATACACACACATATATATATAATGGAATATTACTCAGCCACAAAAAAGAATGAAATCTTGCCACTTGCAATGATTTGGATGGAGCTAGAGAGTCAATGCTAAGTGAAATAAGTCAGTCAGAGAAAGACAAATACCATATGCTTTCACTCAAACATGGAATTTAAGAAACAAAACAAATGAGCAAAGTAAAAAAGCGAGACACGCCCAGCAACAGACTCTTAATTATACAGAACAAACTGATGGTTACCAGAGAGGAGGTGGGTGGGGGGGGAAGGGTAAACTAGGTGATGGGATTAAGTTGTGCACTTGCTGTGATGAGCCCTGGGCGACGTATGGAAGTGTTGAATCACTACATTGCACACCGGAAACTAATATGACCCTGTATGCTAACTCATTGGAAGTTAAATGCAAACCAACAAAAGATCTTGTGCCTCAGCCAACCTTAGGCACCAAAGGAACCCACATAGGGTCACAACTCCCAAAGGAACTAAGAAATACCTGGTCCTGCAGTCAAAAGTATAAAAAAGAATTCCAGTATCTCTCTCTCTCTCTCTCTCAAGGAATAACAATTCAATAACTCATCACAGAACTCTTAGGTCCCTTCAGCATTGCACCCAGACGTCTCTCATCTCCAGCTCTCCAGGGTCCCTCCCCCGCTGAAACCCCAAATGGCCCCCCTTGGCCATGATTTACCACAGCCCCCTGCTCACCCCACCGCGGTGTTTACTTTCCAGTTCCAATCCATCCAGATTCCGAAGAGTGGCAGGTGCCTGTTCAAGCACCACCGGCTCCAAATGTGCTCACGAAGGCATGTGCTCACTGATGCATGCCGCATTTCGTTTTCCCAAGCTCACAAAGTGCGAGCGAGTGTTTCAATACCTAAAACTTTGTGAAATCAGAGCTAAGGCCCTATGGCTGAGATGTTCGCCTTGATTATATTCAAGGGCTCAACCTCTCATTTGGTGTTCGGTTTCCTAACTCTTTTCAAGGCGCGGCCTTTTTGTGCCGCCCGCAAGGTTTTCATTACCTACACCATGTATTTATTCACATCGTTATTCATTGGTAAAACTTCACTGTTTTTCTCCCAAACAAGGAAAATCGCTGAAGGTATCAAAGAGTGTTGAGAATAACATATAGGTCAACAGCTAACGAAAAAAAAAATGTTCTTTTTATGAAAAGATAATAATAATGTTGAATTTCTACTGTTCAATGGGATGTTTCGATTACATACAATGAAGGGGAAACCCATTCTATTAAAAAATATATATTGTTTATTTTGGGGGGGGGGCAGAGAGAGGGAGACGCAGAATCTGAAGGAGCCCAGAGCCCAAGGTGGAGGTTGAATCCACAAACTGTGAGATCATGACCTGAGCTGAATTCGGGCGCCTAACCGACTGAGCCACTCAGGTGTCCCTAGGAAACCCATTATTATATGACTTAAAGGCCCCAGTAAGAGAGGTGAAATACAGGATTCTCAGAAGAAATTCCTATAGCCTGCTGGCCCTCCCAACTTCATCTCTTAATTCCAACATTCCTTTCTTGCCGTTAGTACTAACAGAGAATCAGGAGAAGTCAGACAGAAGGACAGGTGTCTTCTCTCTGTCCCTTCTAGAGTCACATGAATATGGTTCATTGAAGTTCACCTCTAAATAGGGTTTTGTTTTTTAGTTAAGGTACCTTAAGTTCTCTGGAGGTAGACTCACGTGCCAGGAGAGCACGTGACCTTCAAGATCAGTAGTTGATCTCTGGTTCTCTTTAAAAAAAAAAAGGGGGGGGACTTTGGAAAATTTCGGAAAGTCCGTTTTACTTCTCTTCCAGGTCCAAAGCTCACTGAAGAAATCATACACTGGGTAGTATTTGAGCGAAGACCAGAAGGTCTAAGATGGAGACCCTGAGAGGGACCTCTGTCATTTGATGACACTGAATCAGCCAGCAAGGGGGGCCTCTTTCCCATTCAGCTAAATGACCTAAAAAGAAGAGAGTGTCTGTCGGGAAAGAATAATTTTTTCCATCGATCTGAAACCTGAGATCTGTCTTGCCTGCCTTAAGAGGGTCACTGAGAAGCCGTGGGTTCAGCGAACACTCTTGTTTTGCTCCCATACGTGGGCACCTCGTAGATGTTGAGGCTCCTATGCTACACAGCGCTCTCATTCTGGACTAAACAAGGCGCCCCAAATCAGCACACCGCCTGGGGGCAAACTAGGAAATCTCACACTACAAACAGGAGCGTCAAAGGATTCACTTTGGGACATCTCACTATGGAGAAATTACAAAACAACAACAAAAATAAATGGTTGCCTAGAAGCACTGTGCTTAAATCATCCCTGAGAGTTAGAGTTGATTCCCATAATGCCAGGGAGAGTTCACGTTTTGTTCACATGACTGCTACTTTTAATAAAAATGACCATTTCTCTCCTCTCTTCCTTAAATTCTAACCCAACCAACCTGATGCTCACGGAGACAAAAAGGCAAAAAGGCAAAAAGGCAAAAAAAAAAAATATATATATATATATATATATATGATCTGGTAAATTATTTGTACCTGTTTGAGAGGCTGTCTTCGTCTGAGATGCATTGTATTATTTATCACGGTGTATAAATATTTATTAAGTGTACAGCCTATCTTTCCTCCAAAAAGGGAGAACATCAACAACAAACAAACAAAACTCTAAACTCTTTTGAACACTACGAAACTAAATATTCCAGTCAGATTACAGCTTTCGGCAGCAGGGCCACTGATTTAAATGTTGCTTGCTTCAGACAAGCTGCCCTCTGCTTCTACTCACGGGATCACATGACTCTCATTCTCACTTCTGGTCCCCCGTGTATTCAACACAGGGGCCCCCAGTGAGCCCAAGGGAACCTTCCAGAGAGAACTGAGCGGGGAGATATTTCAGTACAGCGCTTTAAAAAAAAAACCACACGCTTTTTAGAAACTCATCTCGTTACCTCCTTTGTTGTAATAACAGAAATGTCAAATAATTATTGAAGTTAAATCACTGAGAGGAAAAATGAAACAAAACACAATCTTCCCTACTTATTAACACTTACGACTCATTTTGTTTATGTAGTCACCTTGAAATAATTAGTTCATGATCGTCTGGAAGCATTCTCACACGTTCCCACAAGATCTTGGTGAAGAAATTCTAATATCTGGCTGGCAAATGGATTAAAATGAATAAATTATTACTGAAATATACAAATGTTTATATCCTGTCAAGTTAGTTTTTACGTCATTTCCCGTGATTATATCTTTCACAGCTTCTGGAATAATATCTCTCAACATCAGGTCAAGTTACATTTTCTTTTCAATTTCTGTACCTGTGAACTCTTTTCTTTCTTTTTTTTTTTTCTTTAATATAATTTACCGCCAAATTGGCTAATATACAGGGTGTAAAGTGTGGGGGTTTTGGGGGGAGATTCCCGAGGTTCATCGCTTACATACAACACCCAGTGCCCATCAACAGGTGCCCTCCTCAATGCCTATCACCCATTTCCCCCCCCCCCCCCATCAGCCCTCAATTTGTTCTCTGTATTTAAGAGTCTCTTATGGTTTGCCTCCTTCCCTCTCTGTAACTATTTTCCCCCTTCCCTTCCCCCATGGTCTTTTGTTAAGTTTCTCACGTTCCACATATGAGTTTATGCCGCTGCTTGGTACAGCTCTGATGTTCTCCTTTTAGAAATGCATCAAATAGGGGCACCTGGGTGGCTCCCTTGGTTAAGCTTCCAACTTCGGCGCAGGTCACGATCTCGTGGTTTGTTGAGTGTGAGCCCCGCGTCGGGTTCTCTGCCGTCCGCACAGAGCCTGCTCCGGATCCTCTGTCCCCCTTCTCTCTCTGCCCCTCCCCCACCTGTGCTCTCTCTTTTTGTCCCTCTCAAAATAAACGCATAAACGAACTTCAGTTAAAAAATACAGGGGCGCCTGGGTGGCGCAGTCGGTTAAGCGTCCGACTTCAGCCAGGTCACGATCTCGCGGTCCGTGGGTTCGAGCCCCGCGTCGGGCTCTGGGCTGATGGCTCGGAGCCTGGAGCCTGTTTCCGATTCTGTGTCTCCCTCTCTCTCTGCCCCTCCCCCGTTCATGCTCTGTCTCTCTCTGTCCCAAAAATAAATAAACGTTGAAAGAAAAAAAAAAAATTAAAAAAAAAAAATACCGGTAACTTTGAAAATCTGACAGCAAGCTATAGAGAAAAGATTCTGAAATTAAGATGTGTCTCAAAATTTCAAAGTCACTCATTTTTATTACAGAAGCAATCCTACTCTGGTCGGTACACAACAGGGAGAAGATATAGCACGCAAGATACAATGATCATTTAAATGGGAGAAATAAGTAGGGTTAAAATCTTGGTGTATCTCCTTCCAGACTTACTTCTGCAAGTCCGTAACATGTTAGAAAAGTTACATTATAAGGTACATACTGGTTTTGTAACTTGCTTTGTCTGGGTATTGATATACTACCGGCACCTTCCCACGATCTTAAATTTATCATCTGCATCCTCTCTAATGGAGGCGCATCATTGAATTTATGTTAACATCTTTATGTTTTAAATTAGCTTTAAATTAGTCTGGTTTTTTAAATTATTATTTCCAACCATTTTTCATCCTCTGACAAACATTCTACTTTGGACTATCATCCTGCTCCACATTTAATCAAGATGTAGGGCTGCGAGCTCTAGACCCTTTTTGCAAAATGCCTTGCCTGGTGTGGTAACGTTTTCTCACATCTGTTGCTCTGATTCGAAAGTCTAATGTAATGCCTTGAGCATGAAAAGAGCTATAGCTGAGGCTATGATCTTCATTTTTCCTAAAATCCCTGTTAAAGAAAAAATTGTAATTTGTCTTAGTTTATTAAGATGTAACAGGGCTATAAAATGTAATGCATAAATATACATCGTTGACTAGGGTTTTAATTGTCTTCCCTTAAAACATTTACTCAATGGTTCCACATGAAAATATATTCTTCCGTAATAGTCAGTCTCCTTGGGAATACATGAAACAGCGTATTATAAAATAAGATACATTTTATATATGCCTAACTGTCTTTGTGAAGAAAATCCTCCTTGTAAGTTGTGATACCATTAGCTGCAATAATTATAACAAAAATAACATTATGGATATGTTATGCTTGGTATAAAAGCTGTAATTATAACCAAAAGGAAAGAAATCTTTACATGCAGTGAAAACTCAGTAAACCAATTTGATTTTGCGTGGATTCATCCTCTTGGTCTTTTCTCAGTCACGGTTTTTTGTTTTTTTTTTTCTTTTCACAATAGAAAGTATGATTTTAATCGTCACGGCTACCTTGCAGATAAATATTTTGTGATATTATTTACTTATTTATCGCAAAATAAATAAATAAAGTGAAATGCCCCCTCTTCTTGATTACAAAGCTTATTTAACTCAAAATAGTATCGCAAATAGTCAATCACCCTTTGGTCCAGGAAAAGTAATGATTTATGCCAAGCGCAAGGCAGAAAATATACTTAATTTATTCATTGCACAACCTATACACCACCTCAGGGTGGGGCGGGGGGGGGGAGGCTGGAAAAACGTTGTGAGCTAATAAATTATTTCTCCTTGTTTGGAAGCCTGTCACTATGGTATACTGCTAGTAAAGCTTATAAATGATTCTTATTCTGGAGATGTTGATAAAAAGGGAAAAAATTGGGCTGTATGACTAAGCTCTGCTTATTTTTCTCTCTAACATTTCGGTAGGAAAATGGGTTCTTAACTAGGCTTTCATCAGAAAATGGTGGACAAGGAATGACCATGAAAAAACATCATCTCAAAGGTCCATGATTTTTTTGTCTCTTCCTCACGTGTGAAAATACGTTTCTCTTTTCTGATTTCTGTACTCTCTTCATATTATTCTTCGTAAATGTCAGCATTTGAATAAACTTCCCAGATCCTACTCCCAGACAGACGTCTACACAGTTGACATAATCCAGATAATTCATGCAAAACTACGCAAATAAAAAAAAACCCTTCTTATTGCATTTGTAACACCCTTATTTCTTTTTTCTTGACCTGAATTACCCCCATATTAGCTCTCTGTAGAGCACCAATTCAAAAATAAATATTGACCCAACACTTTATTTTGTGTTGTGTAGACTTGGCAATGTACAGCCAATAAAAGCTACATTAGAGCATCTGAACACTCAATTTAACCCTGAAAATTTGCATTTATAATTGATGGTTATGTTTAGCTGATTAACAGTATAGAGAAACACTCTGAAGATTACCAGTGAATTCCACTTATTTTGTAAAATAAAACCTAAGTAAGACACTGGTTGAATTTCAATCTACCCCACGATGAGCTGGATTATAAGTAATTCCATGCGAAGGCTCCTAAATTCATCGTTCTAAAATAAGATAAAGCAAAGATATAAAAAAAATTAAATAACTAAACATGGCAAATATAATGAAACAGTGAAAAGATTAGGTAGTCATTTTCAAATAGTTTGAGCGCTGTTGCTAAATATCTTGAAGCTCTCAAAGACACGCAACGGACTCATGAATGTTGACAGTGCTGGATAGATCTTAAAATATTAAACTTCAAGTATTTTAGCATTCAGCAATTTAAGAGGAAGCAAAATAAAAAGACCCTCTGGAGAAATATTTTTCTTCAATTTTGTGTCATCTTATAATTTCTTTTGGAAAACTCTCCCTTATAAAAAGGCTACCTGAAATAAGATTTAGGAAAAGGTAGTAACTAATAATTTAATAGTTGTTGACTGGATTTTATTTTAATTTGAGATAAAAAATTTACATTGGTTTCTTCACCATAATCAAAAGCTTCAAATTTTACTGTTGATGTAGAATGAAAACAAACAAAAACTCTACTCAAACATTTTCCTTAAATGCAAAAAGATGTCCTTTGATCAGAAGTGATGAATGAAACTTGTGTTACTGTTGTTGTTGATAACTTCATGAACGATCTTAAACTTGGGGTAAAGAAATAAGAAGAGAAAGCCTATCACAGAAGAGACAGAAACACGCTGGGAAATGGGTATCAATCACAATCGCACCATGGAGGGTTTATCTATGTCAACAGAACCAACACCTGAGTTTTCTTTTACTCCACGTGCATGTATTGAGCTCAGAGTAAGTACTAACCCTGTGTAGGATGTTGTGTGTGATACAAAGATAGTCATTAATTTTGTTTATTTCCTTACAGCTCTCCTTTCTTCCAGAAAGAAGTTTAGATGGTACAAAGACGTGTAGAGCATAACGTTAATGTTACTTAAAAGAAATTTTCCATATGTTTTCACTCTTATGTGGATCCTGAGAAACTTAACAGAAACCCGTGGGGGAGGGGAAGGAAAAAAAGAAAAAAAAAAAAAAAAGAGAGGTTAGAGTGGGAGAGAGCCAAAGCATAAGAGACTCTTAAAAACTGAGAACAAACTGAGGGTGGATGGGGGGTGGGAGGGAGAGGAGGGTAGGTGATGGGCATTGAAGAGGGCATCTTTTGGGATGAGCACTGGGTGTTGTATGGAAAGTAATTGGACAATAAATTTCATATAATAAAATTAAATTAAATTAAAAAAAAAAGAGACTTTCCTCATCTTTTCCTCAACCTTATTCACATAGGGTTCCAATTCTTTTTAAAACATGAGGGTCAGGATTTGGGGCCTCAAGCTTAGAGAAATGAGTGCCTTGGGGTTTGGCCCGTGGACCGAGATGTTCTTAAAACAGGTGCAGCTACCACTGGGTCCGGCTGGGAGAAGTTGTAATAGTCCTGATGGGCGAGTTTGTCGACCCTGACAATGCCCAACAGATTGGCGCTCCTGGATCCCACACCCCAGAGGACTTCTAGTCACTGATGGAATGCTTAGCTAGTATGAGCCTGGCCTAGGTCAACCATGCTACGTCGTGGATGGTTAGGTTTTTAGAGAATTAGCTTCGTGATTCTCCCCATATCACCTACACAGCCAAAAAAAAAAAAAAAAGTTATTGACTCAAAATGACCTGCTTTAAATTGAATAATGACGGTTTCAATTGCATGCTAATGGCTAGCAAAAAATGACATAGGTTAAAAAAATTAACCAAATTTGGTGTTTTTGTTTCTTTCTTCTTTGAAGAAAACAGATTTGCCATGAGAGAGAGAGAGAGAGGGAAATTAAATATTTGTGCATCCATTTTACAAACTGTCTTTTTAAAAATACAAATGCTTTTCCAACACAGAGCGTGTCTGTGACTCATGACAAAGAAACACTTTTTGCTTTAATATACTTGGACATCAGGAAGATGGAGAAAGAACATAACACATGTAATGATTAAGTAAAGTTTCACAATTAATAAAAAGGTGCGGGAGTAGGTAAAAGGCCTCAGGTATCTCGAATATATTTACTTTTTTTAACAGTCAGAGCTAAGGCAAACACAGTTACTTCTCCATGTTGAACTTGACTGACCTTTCGGTGAGGTCATACATAAGACTTCAGGGACATTCTAAAAGGGTCTCTAGATATATACACAAGCATGTCTATATAGGAATCACTTTCGAAATGATTCTGACTCTCAGAAGAAAATAAACATATATTTATTTCCTAGAACTGCATGTACACAGGACCTCCTTACTTATTTTGGTCCTTCTCTAACTTTCTTCTGGTGTGTTTTCAACACAGTGGGCGACTTTCATTTGTTCATCTCACTCCTATATTCATATAGTTTTATCCTCCCATATGTCCTATTGTGAAGAACATTCCAACTAATTACACGATGAGACATTTCCTCTCTCCTGGATTTTTCTTTTCTTCTTTTCTTTTCTTTTCTTTTCTCTTTTCCTTTCTTTTCTTTTCTTTTCTTTTCTTTTCTTTTCTTTTCTTTTCTAATGTCCACTAAGGTTACATTTCTTTTCTATCACATTAATGCTAAAGTAAAATAAAGGACTAAAGATGATTCAAATGAATTTTGTGATATAATACATTCCTAGTCTCTGCCCTATCCCGGTACCCATCTTTCTCCCCCTTTCTCCAGGCTTAGCATATTTGTCAGTTTCCTGACTTGAGATTGTGTGCCTACAGGGCAGATGTGATGTACTGCTCCATCATTCTGCATGGCTCAGAGCGGGATGTTGGTGCTTACAGAAATGCTAAACATAATACCAATAATAATTGTATGTAGTGCATTCAGAATACGTTCATTAAATAACAGTTATGCAGTAGCACGCTTTGTGTCTTCCCAAGAATATAGATGAGTGTGTCTGTGTGTGTGCATGTATGTGTGTGTGTGTGTGTGTGTGTGTGTGTGTGCATGCCTGTAAGCATGTGCCCAAATACACCCCGGCACACACACAAACAAATTCAGGGCAAAACCCTTCTCTCCTGTATTTCTATGTGTCTTTTTATTGTCATACAGAACATAAAATCTCTAATTATTCCTTATGTATTACCAACATGCCGTATGTTTCAATAGGGTGTCTAGCTTTGTACAGACAATATAGGAAAATGGTTTGGGGGTTTGGCTCTGCACGGAGCTAGCTTCATCAACATTTGTACAAATAATTTGGCCTTGATTTTTTTTTAGTTAACCAGATGTAATTGAAGTAACAAGAAGCATGCTCTCATACGAATTACTTACTAATTAGTGAACAATAGTGAATATAAAATGTTTCATGACATTTAATTCTTATTTTTCTTATTAATTCTTAATGCGTACCATGTGAGGCACAAACACACGTCTTCAGATGGCTCTTTGAAACCATCCTATGGGTAGTAAAAACAAAATCAGAATCCAGGCACTACATGCCGGGTAATTGACTTGATGGAATAAAATATAGTTTACAAGATCTGGAATCCATTAATTAGAACTTGTGTATGATTTTGGAAGGGAAAACAGGAAAGCGGTACTGTCTATCTTCTTTATATGAATTGGTATTTTTAAAAACTTCTGAGACAGAGATTTCTGAGCATTCATGCTGCGTCCATAACTGTGATTAGGAAATTGGGACTTTTAAAATTATATTTTTGTGTTCCTAAAAGGAAGCCCTGCCTTACTTCCACATGGACATAACTCTTCATATTTTATCTTCCCAACCAAAACAAAGGCTGCTGCACATAGTGGTTCAGTTGCTCCAAAGCAAATTCATCTGATGCTGCCTGGTTCTGGACTAAATGGACCCTAATTCGGTCTGCAAATGAAATTCGCTCCATGACAAATACACAGCAAGAAAAATAAAGAAGCTAGGCTTTCTCTCGAGTCCTCAAGTGAAAGAATGTGGGATGTATAGAATACTGTGACATTTTAAGATATAAGTTTTGTATATTTTTAATTTTTTTTAACGTTTTTATTTATTTTTGAGACAGAGAGAGACAGAGCACGAACGGGGGAGGGTCACAGAGAGAGGGAGACACAGAATCTGAAGCAGGCTCCAGGCTCTGATCTGTCAGCACAGAGCCCAACGTGGGGCTCGAACTCATGGACCGTGAGATCATGACCTGCGCCGAAGTCGGACGCTTAACCGACCGAGCGACCCGGGCGCCCCAAGTTTTGTTTATTTTTAAAAATGTTTCATAAGGTCTTATTATGTAGAAAATGTATTCCTGAGCATTCCATATAAAGTATTTCACTTAATTCGCACAACATTCCTACAATGTACATACTAATTGTCCTAATGTTATAAAAGATGAAAGCTTTCAAGTTCAGAAAGGGTATACATCTTTCCCAAGATCACATAACAGCTAAGTTGGAGAACAAGCATTTTGACCCAAGCGAGTAGGATTTCTTCTACACTTAACCACTTCTATGAGTAATATTTATTTATCAATTTAGCCAATAAAAGAAATTTCACATTCGTTACTGCTGTAGGTGAATAGAGATTTTAAAACCTTAAATGAACATTGGATATTTTGGGATATCGTAATACGACTTCTCTCTTGGTGTTAAAATGCAGATTAGTGATTTGCAACAGGTGAAGGTAAGAAATTTCAAATCCTTGCCTTTAGGTTTTTTTTTAATAGCTTTGATAGAATAAAATTTGAAATGCTAAGTGAAATGTTAGTGAAGAGTGGTGGATTGATGAACAGATCTGTTTTTCATTAATATATGTAATTCAAAACTCCTGCAAAAGAGACAGAGATTACAAAACTACGTGTCAGTTTCTCTTACAATAGCCGCCACTGTATTTGTCTTGTTTTCTTTTGTTACATTTATACCCAAGAGCCAGGAAGCATTCTGATTTGCTCTGCTGGCTGACTACAGCAATTGCAATGAGAAAAACAATATGAGTATAGTCTCAGGTGGTAGCAGCCAAGACGAATCCCAGCTGGACTGTGGATGGTGGCTCCTCTTCAGAGAGGCATTCTTCCTTCACCCACTGGAGCAATGGAAGAGCCCGAATTATGACAGTGAAGCTAGCTTCATTCTTGTTTGAGCACATAAAGTAAAGAAAAAGCTGGAATATATTTTGAAACAGTTTGAAAACAATCAGCTCTGCCAAAATATGGCTCACTTCTCAGAATTTCAAAGAGCGCCCTCCCGGCTTACCGTCCAATGTGATCCTTAGACTTTTTCGATATCTTTGTGTTGTAAGCCTGGGTGACTATCCACGAATGCGTGCAATTTACACAAGAATATGTTCAAAGGCACAAAATGAGCAAAACTCTATAACCACACAAAACCAGGACAGACATAACACAGAGTGAGCCAGTTACATGAGTGAGAAGACCACAGTCTACGTGCTGTATCTGTTCTGTTTGACATTCAATGAGCCAGTGCTTGTTAGTGAAGGTTTATTTTTATTTCCCTGGCCTCAGTCTCAGAATTCATGTCCCACGCATTATTTGAAAATGGAAATTCATTTTCATTCCAGGGAAATCAATATAAGGAAGGGCAATTGAATTCTACAGGTGGAACCTAAGCCTTTATATGACAGAGGGCTATTATTAATGACCATCATTTATGTCTCAGGATCCTACACCAGGGATCAAATGGAGGAAAAGACAGGTGAAACTTTACATCTGCAGAGGCAAACCTGGGTAAACTTTGACAACATCTGATTAGTCTTGGGGACTCTTCCACTCTTATTCTGTGTCTCAGAGGCTCATCGTATTTATATTTCTGCAACTGTGCTTTCCAGGGTAGCCACCATATATGCCAAACCCTAAGCTTACTAAATAATAACAATTATAATGCTTGCAATCAAATGATCACAGTAAGAAATATTGAATGAGCAGTTTCTAGGCATCAAACACTTTTCTAAGGGCTATGTGTCCTCTTATTTTGTCCCATAGTGCTATGAGGCAAACAGTTTTATTGTACCATTTTATGGATAAAAGATCTAACCTTCCTAGAAAATGGCAGATGAACAGGGAAATCATCAATTCATGTAAGTAAAGGGCTGATAACTACCAGCAATGATGGCAACGAAAATACACATGCTACCTTAAAAAACCCCCTAACAGATACATTTTCAATCAAGAAGATAGATAATTAGAGAAAGTTTTTCAGTGGTCAGAGAAAAGACATTTGAAAAAATCAACATCCATTAATGACAAAAAATCAGAGCCACGAAGAATAGAAGGGAACCTCCTCAATGTGATAAAAAGCATCTACCAAGAGCCTGCAGCTAACACCATACTTAATGGTGAGTATTATATTAGACAGGGTTCTCCAAAAAACAGAACTAATAGTATAAAGAAGCAGATAGATAGATTAATGATGATGACAGATAGATAGATAAATGCATTAAAACTAAAAGTCATTGACTCATGCTCTATGGAGGCTGGCAAGTCCCAAGAATTGCAGGGTGAGTTGGCAACCTGGAGATCCAGGATTGCCAATGGTTTAGCTCCAGTCCGAATCCTAAGATCTAAAAACCAGGAGAGCCAAAGATGCAGTCCATGTCCAAAGACCAACAGAAATGAGATCCAGGAAATTCTGATGTTTTAGTACAAATACAAAGGTAGCGAAAGCCTATATCAGTTTTAAGGCCATTGTCAAAGCCATTCCCTCTTAGGTGGAGAAGAGTCAGGATTTTTGTTCTATTCAGATCTTCACCTGATTAGAGAGAACAATCTGCTTTATTCAGTCTACTGACTAAAATGTTAATCTCATTCAAAAAACCCTTACAGGAAAACCTAATATAATGTTTGACCAAATATTTGCACACCTTGTGGCCCATTTTAGTTGACATGCAACAATTAATCACTACAGTGAGAATCTGGATACTGTCTCCGAAAGATTGAGACTAAAGCAATGATGTCCTCTCTCACCGCTCTTATTCAACAACATACTGGAAGTCCTAGATAATTTAGTAAGACCAGAAAAGAAATTAAAAACACATGGATTGGAAAGGAAGAAACAATGTTGTCTGTATTCACAGATGACATCATTGGGTGTCTAGAAAATCCCAAAGAATTGATGGAAAAAGAAATCCAAGAATTAATAAAAAAGAAAAAGTGTAGCAATGTTGCAGAATACAAGGTTAATATACAAAGGTCAATTGTTTTCTTATATGCAAGCAATGAACAGTTGGAATTTGAGATTTATAAAAATACCTTTTATGGTAGCACCAAAAAATAAATAAATAAAGAAGTAAAAAGGTATAAATCTAACAAAAATACACACACACACACACACACACACACACACACACACACGTATAAAAATCTATAGGCAAAAAACTACCAAACTGTGATAGAGGATATCAGTAAAGATCTAAATAAATGGTGAGATAGTACACGTGCACAAAATAAACATCAATATTGCTAAAATATCAGTTCTTTCTTAATTGATCTATATTCAAACGTGTCTCAATTAGAATCTCAGCAAGCTAATCTGACTTATATAAAAAAGCCAGAGACTTAGAACAGCTTATATAATACTGAAAAAGAGCAAAGTTAGATGAATCCCACTACCCAATTTCAAAATTTACTAAACAGTTACATAATCACGACTCCAAGGTATTTGCAAAAGAAGATACCTGGATTAATGTAAAAAAATAGAGAACCCAGAAGTTGATGCCCACAAATACAATCAATTGATCTTTGGCAAAAGAGAAAAAGCATTTATTTTCAATAAATAGTGCTGAAACAATTTGGCATTCAAACTTTTTAAAAGTGAACCTAAACGCAGACCTTATACCTTTCACAAAAAAAATGCAAAATGGACCATGTAGTCAAAAGTAAAGTGCAAAATTATAAAACTTCCAGGAGAAAATATATTTGACCTTGGGTTAGTAATGCTATTTTAGATACACAAAAGCATAATCCATGAAAAAAATTGATAAGTGAAAGATGCTTAAAAGAATCAAAACACCAAGCCATTTGTTCTAATACTTGCACAGCACATATTTGATAAATAAACTGTATAAAAATATGTAAAGAACTTTAAAACTCAGCACAAGGAAGCAATAACCCAATTTCTAAAACTGGGCAAAAGTTCTGAACTGGCACCTCATCACAGATATCAGATAGCAAATACACAAAAGAAAGATATCGAATGTCAACTGTCACTAGGAAATTGCAAAATATTACAACTATATTCCACTGCACACGCATTAGAATGGCTAAAACTCAAAGCTGACAGCACCTAATATTGGTGAGGATGTGCAGCTCTCTTTCTATGCAGCCATTTTGGGAGACAGATCAGCAATTTCTTCCAGGGCTAAACATGGCCTTTATATAAAATCCGGCGATCAGGTTTTTAGGTATTTATCCAACGGACTTGAAAACATATCCACCCATGAATGTGGATCGCATCTTTGTTCATAATCACCAAAAGTTGGAAGCAACCAAGATTTCCTTCTATAGGTGAATGAATAAACAAACATGGCATGCACATACAATGGGATATTTATCATTGCACACTAAAAAGAAACGAGCTTTAGGATGCCTGGGTGGCTTAGCAGTTAGGCAACTGACGCTTGGTTATGGCTCAGGTCATGCCCCGAGGGTTGTGGGATCGAGCTCTGTGTCAGGCTCCACACTAAGCATGGAGTCTGCTTAAGATTCTCTCTCTCTTCCTCCCTCTCTTTCTCCCCCTCTGCCTTTCTCCTCCTCTCTCTCTCTCTCTCTCCAAAATAAAAAATGAAATAAAATAAAATAAAATAAGAAATAAAATAAAATAAAATAAGGTAAAATAAAAGAAAAAGAAATAAGCTTTCAAACCATAAAAAGATGTGGATGAATCTTAAATACACATTCCTAAGTGAAAGAAGTCAGTCTGAAAATGCTATGTACTGTGTGATTCCAATTATATGGCATTCTGGAAAAGCAAACAATAGACACAAACCACACATCAGTGGTTTCCAGGATGCTATGGAGAGTGTGACAATGCAATGTCACTGTATTAACGATTTAGGACACAACCTTACTGAAGGGGGTGGGAGAAATGGTTCTGATCTAAGTAACTTTGGATATGAGTAGAATTCGTAAAACTAAAGTCAAAAGTACCATGCATAATCACTGCCATACTGTAGTTGACAAAGTAGTTTACCCATGGGCACATGTGTTAACAATTCTGATGCCACCGTATAGGCATGTTGGAAATGGACATTTAAGTAAATGAATGGATAGTAAGATACCAAGGTTCTCAAGGTTGGAGTAGCAAGATACAGGTAAGTGAAAGAACACTCCAACTTTCCTGTCCCCCAGCTCCCCCCTTGAAAGAACCAGTTGCTGTAAGCTATTCCTAAAATGTAGAGGCTTCATAAATTCTCCATTCATACATTCTCTAAACATTCTGCTTTCCTTTATTACCATTGCTATTATTTCCTAAAATAGCAACACATAGGATAACAATCTTAACACTAGCAGCCACCATTGCGGATAAATATTCTAAATATTATCTCTAAGTAGTATCTAAATGTTAGATAATTTCTAAATTCTAAATATTTCTAAATCTTCTAAATATTGTCTCATTTTTTTTCTTTATGACAGCTCTGTGAATGAGGTAGTGCTCTTATTCTAAAGATGGCACACCGAGGCTTAATAACGATGCGGACTATGTGGTCTCACGACTAATTTCTTCATTCATTGAGTTAACACCTATTTTTGAGCACCTACCGTGTGCCAATCCTTGTGTGATTATCAGGCATATGATGTGCATATTTGCAGGGATGGCGCCTCCAGAGAACCTGGAATCTGGTATGTAAGACAAAGGCTCTCCCAGGAAACATACCAACATGTAATTAAAGTGTCAGTTTGTAAAGGAAATGGACCAAGTGGGGGTCTTTATTTGTTGAGTGGAGAGAGCCTTCCAGAGGGAGTCACATGTAAACGGAGGTAGGATGCAAACCCCAGAGGTGAACGAGAGTGTAGGGAGATGTGTAAGTGCAGTTGGCCCTTGACCCTGAACCACATGGGTTTGAACTGGGCGGGTCCACTTATAAGTGGATAAATATGATACAGTACTGCGAATACATTTTCTTGTCCTTATGATCTTCTGAATAACATTTTCTTTTCTCTAACTTACTTTCTTGTAAGAATAGAGTATATAATACCACGTATATGTTAAGCGACTTATTAGTAAGGCTTTTGGTCAACAGTGAGTATTAGTGGTGATGTTTTAGGAGGGGTCAAAAGTTATACCCGGATTGTCAACTGTGTGGGGGGTCAGCACACCTAACCCTTGTGTTGTTCAAGATTCAACTGTATTTCCCATTGGAGGGAACAAAATGTAAAGATCTTGAGGCAGAAATCAGCACGCTGTAGAAATTTTCTTTTCAGTATCTTCTAAATCGGAAAGATGCTTACTGTAAATATCAACAAAAGTCAGAACAGCATAAAGAGAAAGCAAAAATAATCAGTAATCCCACTGGACACGGAAAAACAAACATTTTGGCGTCCATTCTCCTGAAATGTGACCAATTCCGTTTTCAGGAAACATCTTTTCAGTTGGTTGTTTAAAATACTTATGAATTCCATTTTAATACTACAGTGTATGGGGAAAAAAAAATTGGATATTTACTTCTCCCTTCCAGCATCCCAATGTGTGATTATCAGAGACTCAGACATTTTGATCCCGTCAAAAAGCTAGTGATCCTAGCAGGGAGAGAAGACAAAAGAAGGTTAACACAGGCCCCAGCAATCCTCTGCTGTATCCTGCAGACGCTTCACTAACTTTGTAACCACCTCCCCACACACACCAGTTTATCGGTCACTGGACTCACCAACAGCCCATGGAAGAAGCGAGTAAATAATTATGATGGTTACTTATGCTTAGTAACTTATTTACCTCTGCCCCTCTGGTCAGGAAATTTGGGTCCCCCTTAACAGGAACACTATATGCACAAATCATGTAACGTCTGGGAAGTCCAGGAATGAGTTCTCCCATCTGATTTTAGCACAAGAACTCTGCATACATAAAATTATTAGGTAGAGAGACCAAAGTGGGGGAAAAAGGTTTAAATACGTGGCTGATAAAGTGTTGGCCTAACCTTAATGTTTTAGCTGGCAAACTATCGATATATTCTAGCTACATAATGGAAGGGGAAAGACAGAGACAGAGACAGGAGACAACTGGGGAGATTATATCGAGAATCTGAAGAGAAAGAGACACTCTCTTGCCCCTTCAAGCAAGTGCTAAAAAGCTTGAAAGCTAATCTTCATCACTCTATCAATCAGAAGTAGAACATTAATCATTAACTTGGTTGTAGTTTCTCTGTGACTCCAGTTAACCTTCCAAACCATGTCCCCAAAGTCCTGACTGAGAGAACTTCATGTTTCTCTCCCCTCCCTGTGCTTTACTGCATTTATTCCAGTAAGCATTCTGAAAAGCATGGTCACTAAATACTGATTGGTCCATTCAGTAATTCTTAGCGCTGCCCTGGCCTTTGAGACGCTGTCCCCTCCCGGCTTGAGAAAGAGGCCCTCTGGAAGAGGCAGGGAGGGTAGATTGGCTTATTAGTCAGAAACTGACAGTCATAGAATGAAGGGGCAAGGGGGACCCCTCAGAAGCCCACGGGGACCTTTGTGGGAGGATTAGCAAAGGAGAACACACTTCAGGAGGCCTGTGGGCATATCTCCACAAAGAATACAAACAGGAGGGGAGAGGGAGGTGGGCTGGCAGGAAGTCCACACTTTGAGTTACACGTTCCATTAGTTCTGATTTGGCGTTCGGAGTCTTTCCTCAATATTGTGTGTCCATTCGCTCTCAACTTTTTAATATTCCTACCATTCGGGGCATCATATACTCTATGATTAGTTGGCGTGGGCAATGTTCAACCTGGAGCAATCTGTATGCATGTATATTGTGAGCTGCTCCCTAATTGGTTTTAGCCCAAATAATCCCACAGAGAAAAAGGTTACATGCTGAAAAGGGCTGAGGTGAGGAACGGGGTGAAGGGACAGTGAAGTCTTTCCCTGGCTTTATTAAGAATGCTGAGAGCATCTGCATTAAAGAGGGGAAAGAAAAGTCCAAATTTCTGAGGTTCTCCCAAGTCACGCATGGGCACAGGGTATATACCCCCGAGGGCACCCAACAAGCTAGGAACAAAACCATCTTGGGGTGACTCCATCCCTTCCTGCGTGATACAGTAGCTGGTATAACACAGACCGAACGCCAGGCTCAGAGGGGACACGTGAAGAGAAGGGGTTGGAAAAATCATTAAAACTGAGAAAAAGTCAACATTTGTTTCAGCTCCAGAAACCTGGAATTTTGGAAGGAAGACGCTCCAAGCGAGCATTTTCCTGTGTGTTTAAAAACGAGGACGACTCAAATCAACTATATTTCTGATTGCTTCTTGTGATTGTTGTTTTTAATTCCCATGGGGCCTTTAGCCCTGTTTATTCATCTTGAGCAACACATCCATTGTGGCAGGTGTATGTAGTACGTATGTATTTTTCTGGGTGTAGTCTGTCTCGTAAAAGGGAACGAAGCCCTTGTGGGTCTGTGAATGGGTTTGACTAACATGATTTAAAGGTGAAAATATGGAGGCATTACTTTCAAGTTTGAAAACACGCGATGAAAGTTCACCTCCCTGCAAGAAATGCTACATTTCAATTTACATAAATATTGCAACTGTCTTTATTCGCTGAAAAAAAAATGTCCATTTTTCCCTTGCCATCGTTAGCTGGGCTCGTGTCTCGATTAGGATAATTTGTCTCAAGTGCACTACGGTAGAGATAACACATTGCGGAAGGAGCCTGGTTGCTCTATATTTTCTGCTATCGAATGAGAATACTGGGCTCGGTCACAGTGCTTGTTTTAAAAGTAATTATCATTCCTCAAGTCCAATTCACTCCCAGAAAAGGAAGCTGGATTGAGTCTTTCTGAATCAGAGAAAAAGAGAGACAGTGGTGTAATTGTTCTTCCTCTTGGGAAATATGCTTTGCCTTAACTACATAAAGCAACACAAAAACTTCCATAAATAATTACGGTAACAACATGCTATGCCAAGTAAATAAAAAAAAAAAAAAAAACAACAACGCCGCACTGTGTATTTAGAATGAAAGAGGGTGTTAAAATGGCACTTTTTAAAACTCTGCATCAGAGCGCAAAATGAAACCACCCAAAGAACTTGAAGGAATAAAAATAGGTGTCGTGCAGTATGAAATCTCACTTTGAATGATCTTATTCTCCTGCTTATATGTCAAGTGACTTATTTTATGACGGTTTAAAGAGAAGAGTCATATTAAAAAAAGAAAGAATATTTTTCTATGAAGAATCTTATAGGCTCAAAGGCCGTTTCGCTTAGCTCAGTCATCTAGCTTATTTTGCATTAGAGGAACTTCTCATTTAATTTGCGAGTCCATAATAGGTAACTTTTTCAATATGGAGCTAAAGGTCACTATTATATGTAAGGAAAATTAAGCCGATGTTCTTGGTTGCCTTACAGTTCTCTTAGTTCAACTACTCCCATAAATGAACATGTACAACAAGCCGAAGGGCTTTTTATTACAAATTTAATTCATTTCTCTAGACAACTGTGAAATTTGCCATTGACATTAGTCATTACCCCAAGGCGAACTAAAAGATGATCTCAGTTAATAAATGATCCTTAACAAGGAGCGCTCCTATCTCCTGTGATATTGGTACAGGCACATTTTATTAATGCAGGATTCGCTTCCTGCCATAACACCAGCATTGACGACTATTTGGTGTGCTTGTTTCCTCTTCCTGCTCCTGATATTAATAAGTATGCAACGGGATAATTAGCAACACAAAGAGACAGTACTCCGAGCTTGAAGCTAGATTTTCAACACGTTAACCTTCTGGGAAATAAAGAACAGAAGCAAAGAGTCTAGCCAAATAACCAATGCAGGTTGATTTCACAGTGTGTAAAAGGCTAATTATCTGTGAAAAGTCTGACCTCGAGTAACAAAATTACAGAAATGTGCAGGCATTTTATTTTAAATAAAACTCAGAGGCACCGCTTCATATTCTAAAGAAACCTGATTAGCAAACGTAGGGAAGGGACTTTTGGACGCTTGAAACAAGAATAAGGTCCAAAGGAAATGATGGGATCTGGAGATAAATGCTAATGATCAACCCAGACACCTGATAAGGTAGGGTAAAATAAACAAACAAACAAACAAACAAACTCCTACTTCCTTTCCCTACCCCCAACACACAGCCATTACATGGAGTGGGGAAAAAAAAAAAAATACACACACACCCTCAGTATGTGACAGAAGTAGGTTAAGTGTATTTTGTTTACTGGAGACAGGCTACAATAAAAAGCAGAAAATATTACTACTTCTTTACAGATACCATATGTAATTCATTCTGATATAGGAATATTTATCCACTAGCAGTAATAACAAACCACAATTTTTGTCATGAAAAAAATAAATTGTATTTGCAAAAAGCAAACACATTACAGAGTGTGTAAAAATGCAATATTCCCATTTTCTACTCAGAGTTCCAATTTATTGAAGTAACAGAGCAGAAAATGCACTGACAGCTGTTACATTTTATTGCGAATTAGTATATACGTTTTATATCCACTGAGCAAATGCATGATACATTGTATTCCAGTAATTGCCACTGGCTTTCCAAATGGAAACCGAATGATCTTAGTGCAATTACACTCAGGAGAGTACAGAGAACAGCCTCCAGTTCTACATTATAGCACTTTAACAATACTAATATTAAGTATATGTTCTGTTTTTTAAGGAAAAATAAAAAATTAAAAGGGGTCAGGCTGGATTTTTAACATATCCCAAAGTACTGCTCAAACGGTATCCGTGGGGGCTCTCAGTGGTCCGAATGACTTTTTTTTGTTGTTGTTGTTGTTTTTCAGGTACATGTGTTAGAAGATGGCACTTTGGAATGTTCAGGAAGGTTCCACAAAGTTTCTCCCTCACCCCCTTTGTTACTATAAGTATCAATATTTCACTTCCCCTGATGGCTCCTTCCCCATCCTCCCCTCTTAGCACTAGAATGTGGGGCTTTAAGCCATGGGAACAGGGGGCAGATGTTGGAACACTCTAGAAAATGAGCTGTATGCTGAGTTTCCACTTTACCCCAGCAGCCCAATCAGGTTTGATTCTCTTCCTCGTACTTCCCCACCACTGCTCCTGGCATGTGTGTGCATTAGCCACCGTCCTGAGGAGAGAGCCATTTGTTTTCGTAAGGGTTAACTTGGATCTCAGAGATGATCTTGCTAATGCTTAGGACGATGGGTTAACAGGCAGGCACACTCCAACATCCTAACTGTCTTTGCAGTCAGTTCTAATTTATTAGAAGTAAATTTCTAGCAGACCGTAAGGGGCCTATTTTGTTTCTTTTTGCAGACCTTGATAATACGTTACACCCCTTTCTCTTGGCTGCCCGTCCGCCGACAGCTTCTCCACCACCGGGCTCTGCGGCGAAGTCTTCAATAAAGCCGGCTGTCTCCTCCCCTCTAGTGGTTACCAGCCCGCCTTGCAGGGGAGGGAACGCAGAGGCCCGCAGAGGACCCACAGAGGGACGTTTGTGCAATTCTTTGAGCTTAGAGAGCAAAGGGAGCACACGTAAACCAAGCAGTCTATCGCCACAGAAAATAAAATTTATCAGGCATTTAAAACAATATGTTAGTGGCGGCCACAGCTTAATCAACACCAACCTGCTGACATAGATTTGCAATTTGAGCTAGTTATTAGTGATTGAATTAACAGCGTGTCACAACTTGTATATGGTTTAATAAAAGAAACCGAATAATGCAACAGAACTGTAAACAACATGTAATAAGACTCCCCCCTCCCCAGCACGCCCCAGGCTGGAAACTAAATCTGACGTAGCTAAAACAAGAAAGAGCAAGGGCCACTCGGCTTGAATGTTGAAGGGCTGTCCCAAAGCTGTAGGGATTCTCTGGGGACTCCACACTTGGCCAGCGCAGTGGCCCCTCTATAGAGACACCATCAAAAATGGCCACCTCGACAACAGCAGCAACATCAACGAAGCTAATGACAAATGGTATCTCTCAACCAGATGTCCGAAACGGTTGTGTAACAAACAAACCAGGTGAAATGCCCTTTGCCTCGTCACTGCCATCTTCAAAATCATATGGAGACTTAGCCCCGCCCCCATTCTGTCACAACTGTTTCTAGCCCCAAAGTTGTTCAGAATTTTTTTTGAAACAAAAGGCATTGAGCCTTATCCCGAAATTCAGATCTTGTACTCTTCCTGTCTTGTTTTTGTTTTTGTTTTTGTTTTTGTTTTACAAAAATATATTAATGCTATGGATTTATGAGTTTTAAAGTCTTAAGGTGCAAGTTTAGGAATTCTACATTTAGTGTAACACGCAAAAAAATTGCTGTTCCAAAAGTATTTTGTTCTGTTTTATTATTATTATTATTATTATTATTATCATCATCATCATCATTATCATAAAAGAAGACTAAAGCTTATTCCAGGCTTAAATTATGGGTAATTGTACTGAAGTGTCTTGGTGTATTAGGAGGAATGACCAACATGCACCATGACCTGTCTGGAATTCTTCCTATCTGGGGTCCCGCCCAGTTCATTGGATTCTTTGGTAAAGGGAAGATATAAATGAATGCATGACTTACCTATTTTGAATAGCTTAGATCCTCTCCTTTTTAGGGACAGATATTTTGGAGAATTAGCTCAAATTAAAGGAAATGAAGAGGAACTTAGTTATCTATATCAGGAGATGTGAATCACTGATTAAAATGGATGGAATGACTCTCTTTAGAGAATATTTTGAAAATTTCCATATTTTTAAAAATTGATATTGGCATTGGCTACCATTAAGCACAGTGTCAAGCATGTTTTCAACAGGATACCAAACAATATGCAAATATAGCATACAAATAAGATGGGGTTTTTTTCCTCTGCAGGTTAATCAGAATCCTAGTTTGAAATCTTTCCAAATGTCTATAGGCAGCTAACTAGGGAAAATCAAGTACACTTATCTCCTGCTTCACTGAAAAGGGGTCCTGCAGGGGCTGATCTGATCTCATCAGAGACGGAAATAAGGCAGTTCCTTGGGGATTGCATTAGATCTAAGTCAAAGTGTGGAGTTGAAGCTTGGGGGAAATAAAATAAATCAGATATGGGAAGATGTACATGATCTGTCACAATAGACATTTCTTTCTTTCTTTTTAAGTAAAATCAATGCGAAATCTGAGTAAAGATAATTTCGTCTCTAACACGTGGTAGAATGAGAAGTATACTTAGAATAATCATTTTGTCTCATCTTATTTTGGTTTTGGTGGGTTTTTATTACTACCACCCAGTCTAACATAGAGAGGAGGAAACAATGGCTCAGGGGGAAGAGGTGGGTAATCAGTGACAGAATGACAAGTCATGTCTCAGGTTTCCATCGCATTGCTCGGTACAAGGACAATTTTGAGTATCCACAAGGCATTATATCATGGTTACCTGAGCCACGGCTACCTGTGGCTTCGGAATTTCTGTCAATATCCAACACACATTCCAGACTTACATTACTTGGTGCATAAGCAGAAAATCTAAACTGACTTTAACGCTTTCCTTAGCAGAAGAAAATAGCAAGGAACTTCTGAAATTTCTGGAACAAGCATCCTACATTTCAGGGAAAAAAATACTTTCAGTTAATTCATATTAACTATAGATTTGGGTAAGCTACATTCTTTTTCCATTGTCATTTATCGACGAGAGTTGACCATAAACACCACTTCAGTGGGTTAATTTTAAAGGGTAATATGTTTTAAATTAAGGAATTCTTCCTCACTTTCTTCATCTGTACAATCGAATTCTAGTGGTGGGAAATTTTTCTATGACTCTTTCTGGAATATATGAAAGGAAACGTTCCAGGTATCCGAAAAGTACGTATTTGGGAAATGTAATCTTGGCATGCCTCAACTCAAAGTTGTCTAATCTAACACGATATGGAAAGTAGCCATTTCTTTATCCTTTTTGGGAGTAGATTGATCCATTCTCAGAAGCAAACAGAAGAGCCTCAACGTTAGATGAGTTTTATCAAAGAGGATGATTGAATGTGTTACGCACTTTGGGGATCCACTTTTCTCAAATGTATTCATTCCACTAGTATTTATTTAGTGTCAGATGCTGGGTCTGGTAACAGGAGATATATTGATGAGCAAAAGCAAAGCCATCGTTCACATGGAAGTTAAAATTTACAGGGGCAAAGAGCTGTGAATCAAATCATCGTACAAGTACAATGGACATGCTTTTAAAGTGTTATACTGGGGGCCACAGAACAGCGCTGCAGAGGCTTCTGAAGCAGGAGGGTGTTAAACCTGGTTTTAAAGGTTGGTGAAGGATGATCTCATGAAGCAATCAGACCCTCAGGATGAGGAGGAATTAATTAGAATAGGTGTGTGCATGCGTGTGCGTGTGTGTGTGTCTGTGTGTGACAAGGCAGTACAGGCAGAGATGTGCAGACATAGGGGCTCTGAGGGATGGTGCATGTACAGATCGTGCAGTGGCACAGCCTCTGAAGAACTGAAGAAGGCAGGTGGGGGAAGGGTACAAAGGAACGGAGGGGCGCCTGGATGGCTCAGTTGGTTAAGCGTCCAACTTCAGCTCAGGTCATGATATCACAGTGCATGAGTTCGAGCCCAGCGTGGGGCTCTCTGCTGTCAGCACAGAGCCCACTCTTGATCCTCTGCTCCCCCCTCCATCTGCCCCCCCTTCTCAAAATAAATAAATAAACATTAAAAACAAAAAAAGAATGGAAGTGGAAGACAAAAAGCCCCAGCTACACCTACGACCAAACTCTGTACATACTTGGAGGCGCTTCTTTTCCAGTAAACTGGTCTTAATAGAAAGAGAGGCAGAAAACCCCAAGAACGATCTAAGTGAGATGATTGTACCACTCGGTTGTGGTGGAAAGAATAATTGAAAGGAAAAAGTGTGAGATGGGGGAGGCCATCCGATTGCCAGAACGTAATCACAGATCCTCAAAATTATTGTTCAGCACTGATTAGCAGCTTGCAGAGAATGTGCTCTTTTTTTTTTGAACTGGTTTCTGTTGATTTTCAGAAAAGCAATTTAACATTTACAGAGAAGTTCTGCATGTGTGTGATCTTCGTAATCACTGTATGAGGTGGTCAGGGTGGACATGATTGTTCTGTACAAAAGAGACAAACCCATGAAGTAGCTGAGATTGGGATCCAGAATCTCAAGCTCTTAATAACTCTCCCTCGGCCGTGTAATAACATTCATAAAGTCGACATTTAATTAGTATAAATTCTTTATAAAAATGATGCATCACAAAGAGATAACTTTCACATAAAACAACTCTTCTCTTTATTTTAATAGATTTATGGCTTTACCATCACCACCCTCTGCAGTTTGGCCTGGTAAAGGGATTAATGAGAGAATGTTTATTAAATATTTTTCAAAGCTTCATTGGAAAATCTACATGAGTACAAAGCTTCTATTTGTTTTCATCATCACAGTGTGGTTTTGGGGACACCTAAGCTTGACTTGAATGCTTTCACTTCAAAAGATTGGGTACATATCATTTTTCTAATGCAAAAAAAAAAAATCTCTAATACCTAGAACCTGGTTTAGATTAAACCAGCAGAAAGGGAAGCTTAAACTGTTCATCTTATACACAATTTGAAATCAACCCTCATCTACTTTCCTATACATGATCAACCATCAAAATATGTTTCTACATTTTAGTGAAAGGCACTTATAGGATACCAATAATGGAGGAACGGAATACAGTAAAACTTGAAGAGGTAGCTAAAGTTACACAAATATTGTTGGCTGAGACTACTACAATGCTCTCACAAAAATCGTTTTATTGGAGCAACTGGGTGGCTCAGTCAGTTGCACGTCCAACTCTTGATTTCAGCTCAGGTCGCGATCTCACAGTTCTGTGAGTTTAAGCCCCACATAGGGTTTATGCATTGACCACGCAGAGCCTGCTTGGGATCCTTTCTCTCTCTCCCCCTCTCTCTCTGCCCCTTCCTTGCTCATGCTTTCTCTTTCTCTGTCAAAATAAATAAATAAACTTTAAAAAATTATTTTATTTATTCACTTGGAAATAAGAACTTAGAACTTCCCAAGGGCAGTGTCTGGATCCAAGGCCAATGTATAAAGACAAGCAAGACCCAGTCCTGAAGGAGCTTTTAATGAAAAAGCTTTTGAAGTATTTCATATCAGATTTTTTTTTTAAATTTTTTTTTCAACGTTTATTTATTTTTGGGACAGAGAGAGACAGAGCATGAACGGGGGAGGAGCAGAGAGAGAGGGAGACACAGAATCGGAAGCAGGCTCCAGGCTCTGAGCCATCAGCCCAGAGCCTGATGTGGGGCTCGAACTCACGGACCGCGAGATCGTGCCCTGGCTGAAGTCGGACGCTTAACCGACTGCGCCACCCAGGCGCCCCCATATCAGATTTTTTAAAGTAGAAGGTTTATCTAGTGGAAATATATTTTCAACGAGAACACTCTCTAAAACCAGTCCTTTAAAACCAACAACACATAAAATGATGTCTTTATAGTGATCTTAGGACAGCGATTAAATCTTCTAAATATGGAGCATATTTTATAATGATTTTCATATCATTACAAATACCTTTTTATTTTGCAGAACTTTGACAATTTTTGAGATACCGTGATTGGCAAAAACTCACAAATATCTAATGATGTCTTCCCTGCACCCCACCCCCCAAATTATCACAAGCCAGCGCTATGCATGTTTTCTCTCTAAGTGTGATAAGGCTCAGCGAATATTAACTGCTATTATAAATAGGGATGGGTGAAACTAGGGGTGGTATTCCCATAATAAATCCCATGGGTCTGATTTGAATTTAATTTCTCAATGTTTAAGAGCATTTACTATTCCAGCCTTTCTTTTCTCATAGATCCACATCATCATCAGCATCAACTTCCCACCATGTAATGTTTTCAAATCCTAAAATAACCGTCTTTAAGCGTGTGAAAGTTCATACAGACTAAAAACAACTGCTATCTTTGCAAAAATACGTAAAAAACTCACATCGATACACTTTTGCAAACCACAGCGATGCCATATGGTCTTACTTTTACCAAAGTAATAAAGAACAAAATTTGTTAATAACTTTCCACTGTTAAATCAAGCTCTGATCTGCCGTTCGTTTATTCATTCATTCGTTCGTTCATTCTGCACTTAACTAATTCATTTAGTTAGTCAGTGACTACCAATAAATATTCACAATTAATGGGCACTGTAGTATCACTGGGGGCTACAGGATGAATGTGACCTAATGTTTATCCCCCAAGAACTCATCCTAGTACAAGAGACAAATCAGTAAACAAATAATTATGTGCAGCATGGGGTTATAATAGAGCTGTGTGTTCTTTCTTATTGTGTCCTGGAAAGACTGATGATCTTGAAAGATGGACAGACATTCTCTATTAGGGAGAAGGAAAGGGTGGGTGGGTCAGGAAAGAGCCAAACAGGTCTATGGAATAGCATGAGTAAAAACATGGGGTTTTTTAAATTATTTTTTAAAGTTGATTCATTTTTGAGAGACAGAGAGAGATGGACCACCAGCAGGGGAGGGGCAGAGAGAGTGGGAGACTGAATCCGAAGCAGGCTCCAGGCTCTGAGCTGTCAGCACAGAGCCTAACACAGGGCTCGACCCCATGAACCATGAGATCATTACCTGAGCTGAAGTCAGACGATTAACCAACTGAGACACCCAGGCCCCCAACCTGGGGGTTTTAATAGCAGCCAGCTACAAACTTTTTCTGTCCTGGGGCAGAATCTTCACTTCTCTCTCTCCCTCTCTTCCTCCCTTCCTCCCTTCCTCCCTTCCTCCCTTCCTTTCTTCTTTTCCTTCTTTCGTTCATTATTATTACTTTTCCTTCTAAGCCAAGCTTATCAAGATTTCAGCAAGTCACTTTGCCTCTAAGACCCTGTAAATTGCTGAGACTTCATAACAAGGTGTTCATCTTAGAAGCTTACAAACAGCCAACATAAATGAAGACAAATAATATATTTCATTTAAAAAATAGTACCCAAGGATGGCGTGAGAATGGCATATTAATGCCGTGGAATTATGTCTATGGGCATTAGGAGGTCATCAAACATTTTTAAAACATTTAATTTGAAACAATCTCAACCATACAGTAAAACTGGGAATACAGTACAAAGAACATTTTCCCCCTAATCTTTTGAGGGTAAGTTGCTGGCATGATGTCTCATTACACTGAATATCTTGGTGTATATTCACTACAAATAAGAACATTCCCTTGCGTAACTACAATGGCGTCATCAAATCAGTAAACTAACATTGGTATCTTATTAGTGTTTATTTGGTAGATTCTGTCCATTGGTCCCCCAAATGCTCCTTTTAACAAAAGGATCAAGTCCAGAAATAGATGCTGTATTCAGTTGTTGTGCTGTTTAGTTTCTTTCAATTTGAAATAGTTCCTCCCTCTTTCCTTGATTTTTGTGAACTTGGCATCTTAAAATGTTTTAGGCTGCTTATTTTGCAGAATGTCCTCAATATGGGCTTGTTTAATGTTTCTTTATTTTTAGAACCAGGTTGTACAACTCTGGCAGGAGGATGCCGTGTTCTGTCATTGCATGCTATCGGATGGCAAAACATGTCAACTTGTTCCATGATTACTGATGTTATCTTTGATCATTTGGTTAAGGTAGCATCTCTCAGACTTCTTCGATGTAAAATAATTCTTTTTCCTTGTGTCATTTTTTTTTTTTTGTGGTTTCAAGTTTTTACTTAAATTCCAGTTAGTTAACATGTAGTGGAATATTAGTTTTAGGAGTTGAATTTAGTGATTCATCACATACATACAACACTCAGTGCTCATTATAACAAGTGCCCTCCTTAATACCCATCACCCATGTAACCCTTCCCACCCCCACTTCTCTTCCAGAAACCCTCAGTATGCTCTCTATAGTTAAGCATCTGTTTATGCCTCTTTTTTTGCCCCCATGTTTGCTCATCTATTACGTTTCTTAAATTCCACATATGGATGAAGTCATATGGTAGTTTATTTCTCTGACTTATTTCAGTTAGCACAACACACTCTAGCTCCGTCTACATCGGTGTGAATGGCAAGATTTCATTCCTTTTGATGGCTGAGTAATGCTCCATTGTATATATACCACATCTTCTTTATCCATTCATCAGTTGATGGACATTTGGACTCTTTCCATAATTTGGTTATTGTTGACAATGGTGCTATAAACATCACGGTGCATGTATCCCTTCAAATTGGTATTTTCGTATTCTTTGGGCAAATACTTAATAGTGCAGTGCTGGATTGTAAGGTAGTTCTATCTTTAACTTTTTGGGGACCCTCCATACTGTTTTCCAGAGTGGTGGCACCAGTTTGCATCCCACCAACAGTGTAAAAGGGTTTTCCCCGTGTAATTTAATAACTATTTTGTGGAAAACTACTTTGGGACTATGTAAATGTCACATTCCTCACTGAAATGTCTATTTATGCATTTGTTTATTTGCTTATAGCCAGATAGACCTATTGAGTCCTAATTTAATCAAAGGATTGTTACCTCTTTTGATAATCAAATTGAATCCTATCTGGTGAGTGAGAGACCTTTCTGAGATTTTTGGATAAATCACAATCATTTTTTGGGCTCTTCCTTGCTCACAAGCACTAAGATATTCTAAGTTCTTGTACGCTTCCTGCCTTGGCAGTGGATTCAGTCATTTCTGTGAGGAACCCTGACCTGTGGCTTGGTATTTATAATAAATCAAGATATGGATGCTAGGGATACACGTTGCTCTTGGAGGAATACTTCTTCCAGGCTCTGTCACTGGGCACGTGTGTGCACACACACACACACACACACTCATTAACACACACATCATCTATCTATACCTATTTATCTATATTGAAAATAATGAGTTAGCACTGACATCTCCATTTTAATCCAACATCCCAGGATACATTCTAGTTTGTACCACTCATGGCAACTCCCTTTCAAACAATGAGGAACCTTTTCCTACCACCCTCAATATACTTGCTCTATTCCCTTGTATCTACCTCATCTATCACCGCCATGTTTACCCTCTCCTTTTCCTACTCTGACACCCTCACCTGGTTAATTGCCACTACCTCTTCCCTACCGTCTAGTTATTCTTCGCACGTTACTCAAGCTCCCACTGCCTTTGTCGTCACTAATATCTTCAAACAAGGTCATCTGTGTTTTGAGATGGTGGGCATGGCAGCAAGATCGCTAAACTGAAGGGGGCAGAGCCCCTGGAAAACACGTTAGGCTAATATTCGGGCAAGAGGTGATGAACGTGGTGAGAGAGAGCAGATTTAAGATACATGTCTCTTATGGCGGGAAGGTGGTAGCGGTTGATGAATATATCAAGGATCATAATTGGTGTGACTAAGTGAATTTCTCAAAATTGTGAATACAGGACAGAGATGAGATCACGATGTGTTTTGGAGAATTTGGTTTGAGAGGCGGAAAGGAGATAATAATGTTAGCTTTGAACATGTCGAGTATTAGATGTTGGCAAGAGAAGTTGTTTTCTTTTGTTTTGTTTTGTTATGTTTTGCTTTGTTTTGTTTTGTTTTGTTTGCTATTTCTGTTGGAGGGGTCTGCGTAGATCCTAGGTTGTGTGTTTTTCCCTATTATATTGTTACATAATGCAGGGTGATCTAAAATCATCTGAAAATATCATCTCAGTTGTGCCTGCTTGTTCATCTGTACTCGAACACTTTGGATTGTTCCCTCAATGCTCTTTAACCTAGCTTATTTAACCTTAGTTTACGTGTATCTTTTTCCCCCTCAACATTCGACCTCTGCCTTGGCTGGTTCTATTTTCTCACATATTAGATGCATATGGTGGTCCAGGCACTTCCCTGGCCAGGTGTAGGCTCCCCTTCCCCTTAGCAGAAGACACTTGCTAATTTGGTCTTTGCTGACCACACAAGACCTAATTGGACTTCCTTTCTTCTGGACTTAATTACATTTTAAAAGTGGAGTAAAGGAAGGCATCCAGGCAAAAATCCCATTTATTGTAGAGGTAGAGCAAGCTAGAAAAAGAGAGGGAAAAGTGATTTCTATTAAGTGTGGCCTACCTCACCAGAAACAGGCCAATCAACCATGCAATTTTTATTTATGTTTCCTTTTCATTTCCTGAGGGCAAACATATATTCTACCCCCTTGATGATGCCAAGTAGTCAGTAGCCATAAATCACCAGTGACATGCTGGAACCGAGCTTTTTAGGTTTTAGGGGGCCAGAAGAATGACTGGAAGATTATTTTCAGCACTAATCACAAAATAAGATCATTATCGAGACAAATCTAGACAAAAAGAACGACGTCTTTGTCAGGTAGTATTTCCAGGGATGTTGTCCGAGAATGAATGGGAAAAATACCAGTACGTTTTCAGTATCTGAGATCATGTGATCAGGTTAAATAATAACCCACCCAGCTTCAGCTTTCTAAATATTTCTTCTGTGTGTATGACAAAGGCCAAACATTTATGAGAGGTTTTATTTTTTTTATTTTTTATTTTTTATTTATTTTTTAATTTTTTTTTCAACGTTTTTTATTTATTTTTGGGACAGAGAGAGACAGAGCATGAACGGGGGAGGGGCAGAGAGAGAGGGAGACACAGAATCGGAAACAGGCTCCGGGCTCCGAGCCATCGGCCCAGAGCCCGACGCGGGGCTCGAACTCACGGACCGCGAGATCGTGACCTGGCTAAAGTCGGACGCTTAACCGACTGCGCCACCCAGGTGCCCCAAGAGGTTTTAAAAGTAAACATAACATAATTTAAACATCCTGCCTATTTTTCCCACTATTTGAGAGACAGTCTAATATACTGAAAGACTGTGGATTGTGAAATGCTCACTTCTGCATTTATCAGTTGCTGATCTCAAGTAAAAATTCAGTTTCACTAAATCTCAGTTTTCTCACTGAAAATGAGAATAATAATGCCCATCCTATTATTATTGGGGACCAGTGTGGAGAACAAATAAAAAATTGAGTATATACTCTTTGGTGCTTCAGTAATTATCAGACACAGGCTGGTTACTTCTTTGTTCTACTTGTTGGAATTCTACGTATATATTTTGATGATGAAGCTCTCATAAAAAATGTAAGATCATTTTAGAAGAACACTTAAGAACATTTGAGAGGAGCTCATTATTAGAATTCATTGGGATTGCCATTAGAGATGAAACACATTATTTTGATTATTATCAACCATTGTTGTAGCTTCTATAAGCAAATGATTTCAATAATTTATAGCTCATTTGCAAAGTAACAGAGACATCACAAAATAGTAGTAAGAAGATACTCTGTAGGAACATAGATACTAAAATGCAAAGCTATTTTAACACATTCTATGAAAGTATGACCCAAGAAATGGCCATACAACATCCTGTCATCTATCAAGTTTGAAATCATACACACACACACACACACACACACACACACACACACACACACACATATCTCCCCCAGCTATAATACATACACAGGCACAAAACTAATTAGGATATACATTCACAGCTATCATTCGTTCCAGTAGAAATGGTTTAAGCGGCAAAGCATAACAACAATTATGAACTATAATTCTGCTTGCAAAGATTATTACTAAAAACTAAAGACAGATATTTTTATTAGGCTTTTTTTTTGAGAAAATTATAGATTCAACATGCAGGTGTAAGAAATATTATGGACATATTCTGCATAATCTTTTTCCAGTGTCTCCAAATGGTAACATCTTCCAAACTATTACAAAATATGAAAACCAGGATATTGACAGTGATAAAGTCAAGGTACGGAACATTTCCATCACCAATAGAAGCCCTCATGGTGCTCTGTTAAACCATATCCACTTCCATCAACCTCTACTCCATCCTTAGTCTTTGCTAGGCACCAATCTACTCTCTATATGCATAACTTTGTCATTTTGAGAATGTTATATAAGTAGAATTATGCAGGCTATAACCTTTTGGGATTGGCTTTTTTTCCCCCAAAAACCTTTTGGGATGGACTGCCCTCCTCCCCAATTCTCTGGAAATTTATCCAGGTTCTGCGTTGTGTACATTAACGATTTCTTTTTTCTTCCTGCATAATATTCCACGGTATAGATGTAGCAGTTTATTCAACAGTTCACCCACAGAAGGACTTGTGAATTGTTTCCAGTTAGGTTCTATGATGAATGAAGATGCTATAGACATGCTTGTACAGATTTTTGGTGTGAACATAAGTCTTCGTGTTTTGGATACATGCCCAGTAATGCAATTGCTGGATCAATATGTAGTTGCATGTTTACTTTTTAAAGACACCTTCACACATTTCCAGAGTGGTTGTAACATTTTACATTCCCATCAGCAACATATGAGCTATCCAGTGTCTTCACATCCTTGCCAGCTTTGGATGTTGTTAGAATGTTTCATTCCAGCCACTGTGATAATATTTCATTACGGGTTTAATTTGCATATCCTGATGGCTGATGATATTAAACACTTTCACATGCTTGTCTTCTGTATATACTCTTACATAAAATGGACCTTTATATCTTTGCCCATATTCTGATTAGACTGTTGTTTTACAGTTGAGTAAGAATAAGGTTGAAAATTCTTTATATATCCTAGATACTCGTCCTTTGTCAGATATGTATTTTGCAAATACTTTCTTGCATTCTGTTGCTTTTATTTCACTCCACTGAATGTTTTTTTTCACAGAAAGATATTTTTAATTTGATGAAGTCCAGATTATTTTTTTCTTTTATGGATTTGTGTGTATATATATATATATATATATATATATATATAGTTGAAGAACTCTGCTTAGTTCTATCCTGGAGATTTTCTTCTACGTTTCATCTAAAAGTTTTATAGTTTTACCTTTTATATTCAATTCTATGATTCATTTTGAGTCAATTTTTGTATAAGGTATGAGACTGACATCAGGGTTCATTTGTTTTTTCCTCATAGACATTCAATTGCTGTAGCACCATTTGTTGAAAGGTGATCTACTATCTCTCCATGAATTGTTTCACTAACTTTGTTTCTTTTGCCCCAAATCTGCCCTTTGGGAATATTTGGGTGGATTTATTTCTAGAATCTCTGTTTCTTTTATTTTCTCTGTGTGTGTATCACTCTGTCAATACCACACAGTCTCAATTATTACAGCTACATAATAAGCCATATAATAAACAGGTAGACTGATTCCTTCCACTTAAATTTTTATAAAAATTTTATTGGCTATTCTAGTCTTTTGCTTTTCCATATAAATTGTATAACCATCTTTTCTTTACAGAATTGAATTAAAATTTTATATCAATTTGGGGAGGCTTGACATCTTTATTATGAATGAATGTGAATGAATGTGAACATGGTGTGTCTTTTTGTTTATTTAGATCATTCATTTCTTCCACCAACATTCTATAGTTTTCAGCATGCAAGGCCTATACATGATTTGGTAAGTTTGTATTTATTCGTTACTTTCTACTGAGTACTCTGACGTCTGGCAAACATTCTAGTCCAGTTACCTTCATTGAGAAGGCCTTTAATGTAGGGCCTTAGGCAAAAGTCTTTCTCTGGAACCTTTGGTGGGGAAACTGGATGATCCTTTTCTGTACTTTGATTCAATATTCAGTTCTTTTCCACTCCTAGCCCTTCCCCATCACCCTGTGCCCAGTTCCTTGGTCCAAAAACTACAGGAATATTTTCTGCAGGATTCTCTCAGCAATGAAACTACCCTCACATCTATGCCGATACAATTCATACACCTCTGGGAAGGAAAAGGTAATAAGAGGGATTTGTATTGTATCTGGTTTATTCCCTTGCTTACAATTATTACAGTTAGCTATTAAGGGCTTGACTATTACTTTTGTATTTGGCTTTTTGTTTTAATTACCTTGTTACTCTCATCAACCTCTCCAATACTTGGCAACTCATGTCTCTCTAGCTCAGCTTAGTTTCCGATGTCTTTTATTTTTCTCTTTTCCCCCAAGTGATTGTAAGTGGTATTTTTTTTTTAATTTTCTTGTCCATATTTTTATTGTTAGTGTATAGATGTACAATCCATTTATATTTATCTTGACTCCTTTAACCTTAATTCATTCACTTTTTAGTTCTAGGTAGGATTGTGGGGGGGGGGGGAAGGTGGGGCTGTGTGTCTGTGTGTGTACTCCTTCAGACCGTCTACTGACAATCATGTCATCTGCAAATAGGGAAAAGTTCACTTCATTTTCATATCTGTATGACTTTTCTAAAGTGATGACAGTGGATAGACTTCACTTGTTCTTCCTGATCTTAGGAAGAACATATTCAGTGTTTCACTATTAATTATGTTGGCCATAGGCCTTATCAGTATGGCAAGACTTTATCAAGTCAAGAACATCAAGTCAAGAACATTCCCCTCATCTTTGTCAAGCTGGGTTCCCCTCAACTCTAAATTATTCTTATCTTTTTGGAGAGCTTTTATCATTCACGGGCATTGAGTTTTGACAAATGCTTTTTCCTGTATTGACTGATGTAACAATGCATTGTTTCAGGTTGTCAATAGAGTTGAGTGTGTTGTAGTTTGTGTTTTTTAGGGAATTGTCTATTTAACCTAAGATGTCAAACATTTGTGAATGTATTTGTTTATAGCATCCTTTTCCTTATTGAGGGTATGTAGTAATACTCCCTGATCCATTCCTGATATTGGGAATTTGTATCTCTCCTGCTTTCTCTTTTGTCAGTCTTGCCAGAAGTTCACCAATTTTATTGATCACTTCCCAAAACCAGCTGCGTGTTTCGTGAATTTTCTCTATTCTTTTTCTGCCTCTGTCTCTGCTGCTTCTGTGTCTTCCTTTTTAGAATCTCTATTTATTGAGGTTTTCTATTGTTCCATTTTTTGAGCGTGTTCATAATTTTTCAGCATTTTTTATTCGAGCTACCTTAATATTTGTTAAAGATAATGCTAACATCTCTGTCATCTCAATGTTGGTATCTATCAATTATCTAGTTTCATTCATTTTGAGATCTCTGGGGTTCTTATTACAACAAAGAATTTTATAAGTAAGACCCGGATATTTTCCAGTTATGTGACAAGACTCCATATCTGTTAAACCTTCTGTTTAGCTAGTTTTTACTGACATAACTCTAGCAGAGGGGGATGGGGTACTGCCTTCTTGCTTCCAGGTGGAAATAGAAGCCCTGGTCCCTCCACTTGGCATATGTTGACTCCTGAGGTAAGAAGATATCTTGTATTTGCATGGTGGAGTTGGGATTTAAGAATCCCTACTGGTCTCCACTGATATAATGGCAGTCTTATTACTGCTGGATGATGAATGGAGAAAAAATATTAATAATTTTTTAAGTTTATTTATTTACTTTGAGAGAGACAGAGAGAGCAAAAGTGGGAGGAGGGGCAGAGAGAAAAGGAGAATCCCAAGAAGGCTCCACACAATCAGCGCAGAGCCCAATGTGGGGCTCAAACTCAAAAAACCCTGAGATCATGACTCAAGCTGAAATCAAGAGTCACACACTTAACCAACCGAGCCACCCAGGCGCCCCAGTGAATGGGGAAAATCTTAGCTGTCTCACAGTTGTCCCCTGGTACAACCCCCACCGAGGAGAGGAGAAGTATTTCCTTACTGCTGGATGAAGATGGAAATTCACACATTTCATACGGTCTCCACTATCACCATGGGAAGAAAGACCTCATTACTGGCTAGAAGATATAAAAGTACCAATTTTCCATGTAGCCTTCTGTGACACCAGCCCTAGAAGAGGACAGGGCACTTAGGTGTAGCCTCACGAGGGTGGAAGTCTAGGGTCTCCATTTAAGTTTTGCTGGCATGGGTGGGGGCAGGGTCACAGTTTTCTCCGCGATGTTTGTATAGAGTAGTTATTTTCTTGTTTGTCTTGCTAGTCTTTCTTTTTCCAGGTCCTTTCGTTAGAGAGGCAGTAGGACTTTGTTGGGACATTTGTGTCTGTGCCTGTTGGCATTTCAGGGTTGTTGGCATCTTCAGTGCCTTGGGGTGTATGTAGCAAAAACAAAAATCTGAAGACCTTAGCTACCAAGTCTTTCCTCTGGTCCTGAGGTTACTAAACAGTCTGTCTTATTCTTCCCACTTTTCAGTGTCTTCTTATGTTTGTTTTTACAAGTAGTGTCCAGGGTTTAACTGTGCTTAAAAGTATCTCTACTTTATTTTTCCAGAAGTCAGTGTTGAGACAGATATATTTAAACAAGAAATTTGACTCCTTCCATTTGAAGGTCTATGTTTATTTAGGGAGATATAATGTAGACATTTTTAACATCATTAAAGCCCCCTGAAGTCATGTAGTATGCACTCACTGTGTCTTACAATGTGTCCGTAAAGTTCCTTCTGAGTTATTGCAGGTAGTGGAAAGATTGCCCATTTTCATTGTTGTATAGGATTTTATCGTATGCATTCACCACAATTTATTTTTCCATTCTATAAATTTTTTTTTTTATAATTTTTTTTTCAACGTTTATTTATTTTTGGGACAGAGAGAGACAGAGCATGAACGGGGGAGGGGCAAAGAGAGAGGGAGACACAGAATCGGAAACAGGCTCCAGGCTCTGAGCCATCAGCCCAGAGCCTGACGCGGGGCTCGAACTCACGGACCGCGAGATCGTGACCTGGCTGAAGTCGGACGCTTAACCGACTGCGCCACCCAGGCGCCCCTTATTTTTCCATTCTATTGTGGATGAACATTTGGGTTGTTTCTATTTGTTAACTATTATAGAATTATAGTATAGAATAATGTTGCTATGTGACATTTCTGCATTTCTTCCTTGTGAATATTTGAATATCCGGCACATGCTGAGGACTGGAATTGTTGGTCATAGAGTATTAATATGTTAAGCCTTAATAGATATTGCCATAGTTTCCCTTAGGGATTTGTCCAATTTACAGTCTTACCAATGCTATTTGGGGATTCCAGTTGGCCTCCATTTTGCAAACACATGGAATTGCCAGTCCTTTCCATTTGCCCTTTCTGCTAATTGTTCTTGTAAATCGATTGGAATTTCACTAGTGATTAAATAAATTGACCATCTTTTATTAGATCATAGGAAATCAAAACAAACACAAATCAAAAGGTGTATCAGGACTCTGAGGACCACTACTTAAGTAAAAGTATTAAGGAAGGTGATCACTGAGTGAAATCCAATGCGTTTAACCCACTTTGTGGGAATTTTAGGTTTTTTGAGTTACCCGTTAGTATGAGTGTCCTTTCAAGACTTTAGAGTAGCTTACTCTTATTTTAAGGAGCGGGGGCACAGGATGAAGTCGCCCCTGCAGGAATTTCTGATGTTAGTTATGCAGGAGAGAGGTTGAAACTGAAGTTGGAAAGTGAGATACAGGCAGGTCTTGGGGCTGGCTCTCTTACTCCCCTTCCTAGATCTGGACTTAACAGAATCTAGTCGTGCTGGAGGGTCCCAATGAAGAACATCCCCTTTGCCAGACAGAAACAGGCCAAGAGCTAGGCAAGGAAACAAAATGAGAAGTAGACTATTTTGCATTCACCTATTCAACAAATGTTGATTGTGCTCCTTCTAGAAACATGTACTGGTCCAGATACTGGGAGCACAGTGGGGAGTAGAACAGATGAATTTCAGTCTTCATGAGCATTAATATCCTACGCAAGATCATTCTTTTGTATAAAGTAGGGTTTTTTTTCTATGTGAATTTTACATTTTGTTTATTTTGCTTTGGTTTTCTTTCTGCTTTTCAGTATATTCATACAGAGATCTTCCAGCCTGGTCTTGTCTAAGCCACAGAAAAATAAGGAAAAGCAATGTTCACTCATAGGCTAAGACCCTCTTGTTTCGAGTTCTTCAATGTGCCTCAAAACGTAGCAGCTGGTCTTCGGGCACTCCTAACAAGGAAAAACATCGCCGTATACCAGCTGAGAGATTCAGCTGGCCTTCACAAAATGATCTTCTTTCTACATTAAAACCTATGGGTTCTCTGGTTTTGTTTGTTTGTTTTTGGTTTTTTTTTTCTTTTGTTTTGTTTTTGTTTTCAGGGAGATGACAGTTTTCAAAATCAGTGTGAGGAACATACAACTGGGACAATAACCAGAGGTCTGTCAAAGTATTAAGACAAAGGGTTATTTGGGGGGTTTGTTTGTTTCTGACATGAAAATAAAATACAATGCTTAAGGAAAAAACTTTGAACTCGGGATGCACAGATTTGGGCATATTTGAAATATATGCAGTATTTGTGTATGTGTGTGTGTGTGTGTGTGTATGTGTGTGTGTACATGCATTCATTTAGTCAAAATCAGCTTTCACTAGATTTTTAAACGGATCTGCGGTATGGAAACAATGAAAATCGCTGGATAGAGGATAAAGATTGGGAATATTGGTGGGCTGTTAGCGACCAAAGCTTTAGAATAACAAGCAACGCTTTGAAGGCAAATCATAGATAGTCATGGATATGTGTTCTCCTAAACTCTTCTTCTTTGCATTATTTTTGAAGGTTATATACTTATTTCCTCTAGACCTGATAGTTATTTAGAGAAGCAATTTTTTTAATGTTTATTTATTTTTGAGAGCAGGGAAAGGGCAGAGAGAGAGGGAGACACAGAATCCGAAGCAGGCTCCAGACCCTGAGCTGTTAGCACAGAGCCCAACCTGGGGCTCGAACCCATGAACTGCAGGATCATGACTTGAGCAGAAGTTGGACTCTTAACCGACTGAACCACCCAGGCACCCCTAGAGGAGCAATTTTTAAGTTATTTTCCATGTACTTTGGGCATACGTTAATTTTTTAAAATACTACCTAGTTGTAATAAATTCTGATTAGAAGTTGTAGCCTGCAAAAATTTTAGTCCGGGATATTTTTGAGATAGGTTTTCATCTATTGCATGATCAGTTTTTCATGTGAGAAGAAACTGTGTTCTCCACATGATACAAACGTGTAAGTCTTACCTTGTTTATTATCTTATTCCAATCTTCGGTGTCCTTATTTTCTGTGGTCAATCTATCAAAGCCTGAGAGGACTATGTCGAAGTTTCAGATTACCATTGGATTTATGTCAGCTTGCTGTTCTGTATATTTGGTTGCTATCACTTGCTTTGTCTTCCCTGCCTTCTTCTTCTGGGACTTCTTCTGGGAGATCCCTTCTCCTTCCCTTGGGATGGGTAATCAGAACTCCTACCTCACATACTCCCTAGACAAGCCAGCCAATGAAATTACCCTCTTCTATGAGATAGAATTAAAAATAGTGAATAACCAGGCAGCACATGAGCTGAACTTTCAAAATAGGTCACTAACCAATGAGATGCTAGCTTTAAATAACCAATAAGGTCTGACTAACGCACACCAGCTGAGTACCAACGGACCATTCACCATAATCTATGGGAGGCTATTCCATTTTTGTCCAATGCAGGACTTCTCAGTGCCATTTTGAGGTATTGATCGTAATGCTTTATCTCTTTGTGAAGGAGTGATATGCAGAGGCCTTATAAGGGGGAAGTTGCCTGGGACCATCTTTCCCATCACATGGAGAGGTGTAGACAGAATGAAGTAAGACAAGGGAGACCAAGATAAAGAAGGAAGGAAAGCACATAGGGTTAAGACCCAGGGACAGAATAAGAGTAAAGCAGACTACTCATGATATGATTTGAGCACTTGGATTCATGTAAGCCTGATGCCTGGTGCCTGTGAATTTTTAAGTCATGAGTCAACAAATTTTCTGCTAGCTTTAACTTTCTTGAGTTTTATTTCTGTCACTTGAAATCCGCGCCCTGCCTAATTTAATTTAATTATTTAATTTAATCCTATCATATATTTCACGTATACTGAGAACATGGGAAAACAATTAAATGCTCATGTACCCACTACCCATGCAATACAAATGTACGTATTTAATGCATTTGGATTTAATGCAAATGTACAAATGTACAATTGCTTTGAGTATCTTCTCTACTTGTCCCTCACCTTTCTGGAAGGAACCTATTCCAAAGATGGCATCCTCAATCCAGCACATGTTTTATACTTCAGTACAAATGTTTTAGTCCATATATAGAAATAGTATATTACTGCCTCCAAGGTTTACGTAATTAGTATAGAAAGAACTCTTTGTTTTGCAGCTTTTTTCTCTTAATATCAAGTCTTCCAGGTTTATACATGTTGCATTTAGACAATCCACTCATTTCGAGTGCTTTGTAGGATGTCTTTTTATGAATAGACCATGATATATTATCCTTTTTGTTTTGTTTTGGTCTTTTTTTCAGTATTATTTTTAATAATATGCGTTGTTGCAATAACAACTCTACCTTTTTCAGAGTTTAGTTATGGTAAGTGGTTTGAAGGGGAATTGCTGAGTTGTACGCCATGTTAATTTTCAACTTTATTTTATGTTGCCAATTGTGATTAGGTTAATCCCACTAACAGTGTATGAAAGTCATAAAGAAAATTTTCTCTAATTCTTCTTAGGGGTTTTGAAGTTATCTTTACTCATCTATCCCATTAATCAACACGCAATTAATTTTGCAAATGGTAGAAAGAAAGGAACTAAGAGATGGAGTTATTAAACACAGTACAGAATTGAGGACCTAGAAATAGCACAGGAACGGCCGAACCTGGACAGTTTTCAGCTCATTAGTGAAGACAAGAATGCCCCTCTTGGGGCACCTGTGTGACTCAGTCAGTTAAGCCTCCGACTCTTGATTTCAGCTCAGGACATGATCTCACAGTTCCTAAGATCGAGTTTCACATAGGGCTATGCACTGTCAGTGCGGGGCCTGCTTGGGATTCTCTCTCTCCCTCTCTCTCTTCCTCACTCGCTGCTTGTGCTTGCTCTCTCTCTCTCTCTCACAAAGAAAAAGAAAAAAAAGAAAAGAATGCCTGTCTTGACAAAAGCAAGTACAGTTATATATATATTTATTTATATTAAGAGATTAATTAATTAATATTTATATTAATATAATTAAGATTATATATATATATATATATATTTATATATATATAAAGAGACCAAGAGAGATTGAGCATGAGCATGGGAGGGGCAGGGAGAGAGGGAGACACAGAATCTGAAGCAGGCTCCAGGCTCTGAGCTGTCAGCACAGAGCCCGATGTGGGGCTCGAACTCACAAACCATGAGATCATGACCTGAGCTGCAGTCGCACACTTAACCGCTTGAGCCACCGAGGTGCTCCATCATCCTGATCATTATTAATCATTTGGTTCATGTATTCTGTGAGTTTCTGCTGTGGGTGTTTCCAATTTTGTGTTGAGTTTTATTTGTTGGACGTGTTACACTGGCCATTCCTTTAGCTAAGACTCCAGATATTGACAAGATATTGTGCCACATGTTTTCAGCTCCATTATTGTGATATTTTCCTTAAAAAGAAAAAAAAAAAAAACCTGATTCAGTAAAATTATATTGTATCTCTCTCTATATCCACAGTAACTCTTTTCCCTTAGTAGATACTAGACCTCATATTAATACAGTAAATCTTTCCTAACTTTCTGTAGGTTTTCTGAATTTTACTCTTTGCCTTAAAACTTTTTGTGTTGTTGGGGCGCCTGGGTGGCGCAGTCGGTTAAGCGGCCGACTTCAGCCAGGTCACGATCTTGAGGTCCGTGAGTTCAAGCCCCGCATCAGGCTCTGGGCGGATGGCTCAGAGCCTGGAGCCTGTTTCCGATTCTGTGTCTCCCTCTCTCTCTGCCCCTCCCCCGTTCATGCTCTGTCTCTCTCTGTCCCCAAAAAAATAAATAAACGTTAAAAAAAAAAATTAAAAAAAAAAAACTTTTTGTGTTGTTATATTTGAGAGTTGTCTACCGAAAATTTTACATGAAAGCTTGTTAAATTCATAAATAGCATAATTTATATTTATTGTAATTATATATATTATATGTCTATATAATATATAAACTTATTTCTGCAACGTATGTTTCTGTTCCATTTGTCATGATTTTGATCATAAAATGTTTCCATATTTTTTAATTTTTACTCTTCATTTTTTTGTATTGAATTTACTGAATTGGCTTTAGTTTGCCCTTTTTACCTTTTTTCCTACTAATTCTGAAATTAGGTTCCATTCTTGCAGTGGATACACTTAACATACGTCTCTATTCAACAAATTCTAAAGTTATCCATGTATGATCTTCTGCTGTATTTAGACTTATTCAGCTGTGATATACCTATTTTTTAATTTATATGTGTAATATACATGTCATAAAAGACTCAAGGCATATTTAAGTTCAATGAACAATTACTATCCAGTAGAACATTGCCTTGCATATCCTTATTCCACTCAGGTTCAATGTTCTTACTGGACCATATTTTCAGTGAAGGTCTGTAAATGGTAATATTTTGATTTGTTTCCTAGAAATATTTTTTCTTGGCCTATGTAATAATTTAGCTAGATATAGGATACTAAATTGACCGTTATTTTCACTGTGGGTTTTGAAAAATAATATCTGCTTCACGTAGTGCCTACTCTTATTGTTGACATGCTGTCTTCTAGTATTTGACCATTGCAAGTAATATTTCTTCACACTGGGGGCATTCCTATTACTTTATTCTCTAACATCAGCTTGCCTAGGAGTGGGCTTATTTTTGTTTTCTTGTCTTAAGGATTTCAAAATGAAGAATCAAAACTTTCCTAATTTCTCTTTATTTTTGAGTATGTAAATCCTATTTACACAAATGTTTGAAGCCCTTACGTACGTCTTAAGTGCTCTGTTCTGCTTTCACATTTGCTTCATTTTCGTCATTTCCGCAGACATCTTCAATGTCACTGATTCTTCAGCTCTGTTTAGTTTCTTTTTCAACCAGTACCTTAGGCTTTGAAATTCAGTGTCTACAACAAAATGTGTTATTATGTATTCTTTATATCATTTCTGACAATTGAAATTACTGATTTTATACTCGCTTTCAGACTATAGATGTTTTCTGAATGACTTAATCATACCTGATAAGCGTCCAATTTGGTATTTATTGCTTCATGTAGTTTCTTACTTTCTTTTCTTTTCTTTTTTTCATTTTAGGCCTTTCTCTAGCATATTCTCACTCCCTTTGTTCCTGTAAATCCTGCCGCAAAGAATTTTTTTTAATTTACTTTTTTGTGTTAAAATCTGAGAGTAATGATTGATGTACCTGTATTACAAATTCTTATTCTAATAAATTATCTAATAACTCATGACTATAGTAGGAGGATTGTTCTATATTAGCGCATTTTTCCCTACAACTCCACACATCTAGTCAATATCCTGTAATTTAGGGTGATTTCGTTTGGTAAAATACAATTGCTAAATCACTTCCTCTCGTAACTAATTCTATTTGAGAATGATTCTGCCTTGTGCTCGTATCCCCACAGAACTGATTTACAGAAAAAAAAACAAAAACAAAACAAAAAAACCAAAACATTCGGTATTCTACTGAAATAATACAAGGCCTACATAAATAATTCTTTCCTTTACATTACTTAATATAGTAGCCCTACCAATACATGCCTTGAGAGTTCAACACTGTCATCCAAATTCTTTCTAAAGCTGACAATTTCTCTCACTGAGTTAATCACCTCAACTTCAGTGGACATGACTGGCTGATATTATTGGAAGCAGGGCACCAAGAAAGCCCCATTTTCAATTTGGGCTCCTGCGGTGGGCATTCCTTTCAGTTGGCTGCTTCTCCTACAAAAGAAACTTCGGTCCTTCATTGGACAAAAGCTATGTACTTGAGCTACGGAGTTGAGGTAGAAACAGTAAATTCCCTTCTTTTTAGGAAAGAACTTTGCAGGAAAAATGCAAAAAAAAAAAAAAAAAGAAAAGAAAAGAAAAAAAGAAAAAAGCTATGAGAAACCAAGATTCTAGATTTTTCAGCTCAAACGTTCGATCTTCCCAGTGTTTAATTGCACCGTATGTAAATCACACAATGTCTGGATTTATAGGTAATTCTTAAAAGACACAAGAGCGTGTTACCATACACGGCAGCAGGCACTTTTTTTGGTGGGGGCAGTTTGTACCCTTTAAACCCTGTAATGAACTGAGGTTTAAAAAGGATTTCAGAATGAGATCGATAACGTTTAGATTACGTTGGAAGGATATTTTTCACTTTGTTCATGCTTGGGACAAAATACCCCGGTATCTTTCCCATCATAGTCCAGCTTAAACATTTTGAAGGGAGCAAGACAAATTATATAAAGTTTACTTGTGTCTACTTCACAGTAGACCAACAGAGGAGGCAGATTCTAGTAATTCCTTTCGTCCCATAGCAGCAAAAGCCTCAAATTGCTTCTGTTTCAATGAGGAGAACAACTAGGAAGCTCCTGAGTGTTAATTGCACGTCTATGCTATTGCTTCCAGTGTTGAAATGTCTAGTGACACCCAGTAACTACTTCTTTGGTCCCTTGAAGATGTTCTCAGGCAAGAAGGTGCATTTGTGATTCCTCAGTCAGCCTCCTGGGACCCCTGCTGCCTCCAGGGTGCGGTCTTTAAGCCTGCTACATGTGAGAATCCTGTGGCAACATTAAAATGTTCAGATGCGTGGGCCCCATCTTAAGCGGTTCTTATTTAGTTGGTATGGAGTGACTGAGTCAGGCATCCGCAAACTTATATGTCCTTCTTTCTCTTTTCTGGCGCATTTGACACTTGAAATTGTGATACTGTTCAAAGTCAAATCCTTATCATGTCTTCTAAAACTGTTCAACAACTGTTTTCCATCCCAACTGTCTTTTTTTTCTCTTCTTTTTTGGTTTTGTCTTCTTGCCTTCAGAATGGTCATAATTGGGAACAAAACCAGGATTCATTTACCGCATAAATATTTAACAAGGATATACTATGCGCCTGCTACTTTGAGAAAGGCTAATTTTATCATAATAAATAGAACAGACGTGGACCCTGACCAGGGGACGGTCACACAAATAAGAATCTCATTGCAAATTCCAACCACTCATATAAAGGAAAAGCACAGTGCACTGAAGATCAATTTATGAAAACAGGAAATATAGGGGCAGCTAGCTGGGTGGGTGGCTCAGTGGGTGGAGCATCCAACTCTTGATTTCAGCTCAGGTCATGATCCCAGTGTCTTGGGATAAAGCCCTGCATTAGGCTCCATGCTGAGCGTGGAGTCTGCTTAAGATTATCTCTCTCACTCCCCCACTTTCCCCTTCCTTGTTCACACTCTTGAAAGAAAAGAAAGAAAGAAAGAAAGAGAGAGAAAGAAAGAAGAAAGAAAGAAAGAAAGAAAGAAAGAAAGAAAGAAAAGGAGGGAGAGAGAAAGAAAGAAAGGAAGGAAGAAAGAAAGAAAAAAAGAAACTTGAAGAATAAAGAAAGATTCCCATGAAAACAGATCTGGAGGAGACGAGTGTCAGGTAATGGACGATTCTAGGTGTTACCCTGTGTGCAGTCGGAAGACACTCATTTTAATAAAGTATTAATACAATAAGATTTGGGTTGGAAATGGGGCCTCCAGATGGCTGCAAAGAGAATGGATTAGCAGTCAGCAAAGAAGGAAGGGGGAGAATGAGCAGTTGAACTCGAACCAAGCACTAGGCTAATGGAAAGTTCCACCTTGGTTCTACTTTGGCAGAACTGACATCATAACAGAAGGAGACCATCATGGAAAAGGTAATTTCAACATAATGTGGTACCAGCGGGGAAAGGTCTGGCAGAGGGTGGTAAGTTAGAGAATCTGAGGAGTGGAAGGACAGCCTGCAAATTGTAAGAGAACTCAAGGATCTTCCAAGATCAGGAGACACTGATCGCTTCATACTCAACATTTGGCACTGAGGGGCTGTGAACACACTTGAACATTTGCTCGTTCATTGATAAACATTTACTGAGTGCCTACTGTGTGCTAAGCAATTGCCGTGCACTGCATATATATAATTTTTTTTGTCCCCCCACCTGCCAACATAGAGGTCATTTTACTTCAAATGGCACTCTGGACTTCTACTTTACAAATTTACTTTTAAAAAGACATTATTCCTCCATTTTGACTCTCTGTCCTCCTTGTACATGAAAGTGAGTCCCTGACTTATCACTATGACTTCTATGCATCCTGTATACTAAAACATGTTTCTCTGTGGGACCAGTGCCCGTGTGAACGAGTCACCGTAAACACAAGAGAAGGAACATGTTAAGTTGAGAGCCCATTTTACAGGGAGAAGTAAAGCAATACCCTCATCACTTTTTATTTTTAATCTTGCTGTTATAGTATATTGCAACCTCCTTCTCACAGACAGAAGGAATAATTCAATTTATGTAAATTTATAATCACCATTTCAAATGAAAATTATGAGACATTTGGGATTTAGGAAGGCATGACAAAGGAAAAACATTTTCAATGTCAGATGTTAACAACGTTGGCTGACGTTAGCAATGACATGTGTTTTAAGGAATTTAAGGAACACTAAAAGCATCCTCAATGACTCCTAGGCTGTGGCCCGAAGACAATGGCTGGCTTCTCAAAGCATAAATAACCTTAAGTGACTAGTTTTGTATGAGGCCACTCAAACTGAAACCTTGTTACAGCACTAAGTCTAATGTTCTAAAACAGGGAAGGAATTATTAAAGTAAATAAATGTGGTAAGCTAATTTCATCCTCTTCGTCAGTTAGCATTTTTTTTTCTTGTGATATATGTTGTAAGTGGAAGTTAGGGATTGTACCTTATTATAACCACGAATCAAGGTATATAGACCAACAGAAAAATAAAAATTACAAGTTGTTAGCAAAAACGACAGCCTTGAAAACCTATTATTTTTTAGGTTTTTAATGTTTATTTATTTTTGACAGAGAGAGAGAGACAGAGCATGAGTGGGGGAGGGGCAGAGAGAGAGGGAGACACAGAATCCCAAGCAGGCTCCAGGCTCTGAGCTGTCAGCACCGAGCCTGACGCGAGGCTCGAACTCACAGACTATGAGATCATGACCTGAGCTGAAGCTGGACGCTCAACAAACTGAGCCACCCAGGCGCCCCGAAAGCCTAATATTTTTGATTTCAGCTTCTATCTAACAGTCTATACTTAAAATCCATTTAAGTTTTACAAGTGTAGTTTAATTCCAATATATTCCACCTGGCACCTGTACCCAGAGAAGGGCAAAAGTTAGTTAACCTAAACGTCTTAGTTAGATACGGAAGACACATTTGTACTGTTATTTGAATGACTGTCTTCATTCTGGGAACGTTTAAGATGGCAAGCAATAGATCCAGACTGTATCAACTTACACATCCCAGAATGAACTGCATTAATTCTAAGACAGATATCAAGTCCAACTGAGCTCACCATACATTTTCCTGGTTCTCTTTTCCAAATGGAAGATACTCGTTCCATTTGCCTGTAAACGAATACCTTCCCTAAACTATGAAGATAAGCAGTAGGGCTGCAAACGTTTTTTCTCTTAGAACTTTTTAGATTAGAAAGATAAGTATCTCAATAAAGCAACCAAGCAAAATGGAGGATAACTATAAAATCTTAAAAGTGTTAGAAATAATGTCAAAGCAGGTCATTAAGATCTGCTTGTTGCTTAGATTTGGGCCACTGATTGTTGTCCATATGCTTTTGCCAGATAGCCTTCTTTGTCTATTTTAAAGATAGGTCATGTGATTCCATCAATTCAATTCCATTATTACGATCACGTTATCACGTGAAGAAGAAGGAATTAAAAGTAGATACCTGGTGCATTCATTCTCCATCTTTCCAGCAGTCTGCCCGCTAAGCCACATTTTCTCTCCCTAACATGCTCATGTGAATATTTAGAAAATAATGGAATAATACATCTCATGTCTATTTCAGTGTAATTGCTTTAAGACAGTGTTGGAAAGTTAAGGCAAGGGGTGGGGGAAAACAAACTAGCTAAATGTTTTCAGACCTGAAAAATATGTCATATAACTTGAGTCCTGGTTTTTATCCAAAAAAACTGTTGATTCTGCTCCCACATGTGCTGTTCAAAGTTATTTTGAGAATGATTTGGAATAATGTTAGTTACTTATAACAAATCTCTGACTTCCTTGAAATAGAGAAACCTTGGAAAAGTGAATACAAGAAAATTTGAAGGTCCACCAATGCTTAATAAGAAAAATATCTTTCCAAATGGTGTATCAAATTACTTCATAGGTTGTCATTTTCAACAAAAAAATAACATGAGTTTTATCCTTAATTGTTGCTACTACTGACTAATTTAACAATCAAAGGAAGATATTTGAGAATACTTAAAATACCAATTAAATCAATATTAGCAGAAAAATAAGGTACTTTCATTTCTTGTATTAATAAAAATATGAACAATAAATCAAAATGTTTAAAGAAAAGCAAGCATGACAATTTTCAGCTGTAGTTAGATTTATTTTTCAACTTTGCCTGTAATCTTTTTTTTTTATTTGTTACACCCTTTGAATTTCTAAAATATAAATGAAAAATCCAGCCTTAGGAGGATGAAGGGTAGACAACCCATTATTAAGACATTTAGACATGGTAGACATTTTTCACGTAAAAATCAAACAAATCAGATGCTTTAAGTTGATTATCTGTCACTGGGGCACTGTTCCCTACAAAAATGTGAGCACTGTTAGAAGACCCCCATACTAAGTTTGAGTGAATTTCACAACAGAGACACAAGTAGAAAAGTGAAGAAAAGAAGGGGGTGGAAGTCGGGGAAATCTAACCAAGTCTCCACATTAATTAATCCTAAGCACAGATTCCTTAGAACCGACAAAACATTAATTACTGCTTCTCACACTCATGTGCAGATACCCACAGTTTTATGCACTTACAGGCAAATGGATGGATTCCTCTTTTATGAGGATGTCATGTAATCCCTCTTTGGGGAGGCACTTCTTACAGAATTGCAAACTTCTTTGTCTTCCATTCTTTTTTAAGCCTCATGTGTTCGAACATGGCTTCATGATTCAACGCATTTCGTCTTTGTTGTATGTCTCTTAATAAAATTTGGATACCTAAGCCAAGTTAAGAAAAAAAAGTCCAGCTAATCATCCTAAGCAATCATTCATTAGTTGGGTGCGTTTTCCAACTGTTCTGTTGATTCTTCACATTGGTCATTGGATCAAGCACATGTATAAACCAACGGTGACTCTAATGGCCATTGTGAGATTGGAGCAGGCCCTTCTGTAATTCTCAACTCTGTGGTCAATCAGCTACATGGTTTCTAAGAGGACAAGTTCTTGGAAGTTCCCTTTTCTCAAAATTATTGGAGTGTAGTGTACCTACATTTATTGCATTTAAAATCCAAAAAAATATTAAACACATAAGCTTCTTTGTTTAATTGCAAATTACTTCCCCAGAACATATTTATATGAGGCTAACTATAAATATAAATCCCACAGATAAAACTTCTCTTTGGGTTCTGTGCAAGAGGATTTTATTTTTTTATTTATTTTTTAATTTTTTTAAATGTTTATTTATTTTTGAGACAGAGAAAGACAGAGCATGAATGGGGGAGGGGCAGAGAGAGAGGGAGACACAGAATCGGAAGCAGGCTCCAGGCTCTGAGCCATCAGCCCAGAGCCCGACGCGGGGCTCGAACTCACGGACCGTGAGATCGTGACCTGAGCTGAAGTCGGACGCTCAACCGACTGAGCCACCCAGGCGCCCCAGTGCAAGAGGATTTTAAAGAATACATACTAAAAATCTGACACAAATCTATTAAGTAAAAGAAGATGTCTGCTCAGGATAAAACTCTTCCCAACAACTCAATTTTCAAAGCTAGCGATTTCCCCCACAAAAGTGGCTATTTAAAAAATAAGAAAATTCCTTAAAACTTCTCCGTCATTAAGACATAAACACTAGAAACCTTAGAACAGATTCAGGATGGACAAGTCCCAGACCATATTTGCAAATTTTCTTTTAAGAAATTAACTATTGAGATGTTTCTGTTACTTAGCTTGTACTTGATGAATGAATAACTAAGTTTCTTCATAGACGCTTTTACTAGAATATTTTGGATATACAACCCTTTAAAGTACGCTCATTTTGTTTCTAATTCTGCAGTGTATCTGTAAGAGTACTGGAGCATCAATTCTCTTTTCCATAAATGACATTTATTTGGGATGAAATCTCTCCTTTGTTATTTCTTGGCAACTAGTAGTGAGGAAGGACTACTTTTCCCAAGGTGCACTGGAACACTTTAATTTCATGATGAATACAAACACAGTAGTTATTTTATAGATAATTTTAATGCATCGTTGTTTTGTTCCCAAGATACCCAAATGCCCAGCAATAACCCTAGAGCATGTATAAAGGCCAAAAAATGTGTTAAATTATAAATACTGTCTAAATTGAGGCTTTTCCTGAATTGTCATCCCTTCTAAAATATTGTTACTACAAGGTTACAGGCTTCTTGGCTGCTTCTTCTTATACATGGCTTCTCTCTTGTAGTTAATCTGGAATTATGAGTATATTTTCCTGCACCACTAAGTCCCCATCATTTCTTTGTATTTCCTACATTTGGGATCGCTGTTTGGGAGACTGTGAGAAAAATGAATGCGCAGATATCCTTGCCAACAAGCAGCAGATATAAACTAGAAAATTCCATAATATATAAAGAAGAGCATTTGTAACATATTGATATTGAATCTTTGTGCTAGGAAATTAGAGCACCTGTTTTGTGTGAAGGATGAAAAATTTCAAATTTACATATGTACTATATCTGTAATCAGAATAAGAATACTTATCTCTGGTTAATGAGATTAAGGGAGAAACATTTATTTCTTCATTCTTTTTGTTATTGTTTTCAGAATTGTTTTGTACTGTTTTGAATATGAAAAAATTAGATTTAACAAAAATAAGAAAAGATCTGGATTGGTGTTTTCAGGAAAGAAAGAAAGAAAGAAAGAAAGAAAGAAAGAAAGGAGAAAGGAAGGAAAGAAGGAAAAAAGAATGGGAGAGAAGAGAAAAGAGAAGAAAAGATAAGAGAAAAAGAAAAAAAGAAAAGGAAAGGAAAAAAATACAGAGGGAGGGAAAGAAACTTAATGTCAAATGTTATTCAGTTATATGAAGTGGGATTCAGCCTACAAATTCAAGTTTTTTAAGTAATTTTATTGGAGCATGCACACACGCACACACACACACACACACACACACACACACATACAAGTTGTCAAACTTACTAAAAAGAGAAAGGTAAAATCCACAATAAAAGAGTAATGTTTTAAAAAATGGGTTTTCTTTGAGTTGTGTTTATTTTTCCCCCAAATAATATCACAGGTATGCAAATATTTTCTACTAATTATGAATGTCTCTATAATGTCAGACTAGATACTAAATGGAAAAACTTATTTGAGATCTGAAGTTAACTTCAAGTATCTTACATATTGCCTGTGGGAGGAGGTAAGCAATAAAATATATTCACAGAAAACAAAATGTCACAAAAAGAATGTTAATCTATCAGTCACTAAATGGGATGACACTATTTTCCGCATCTACACCATGGCAAATAATTCAATTTGCCTAAGATGTTTTGGTGATATTATTAACATTATATTATAGATAAATGGAAATCAACTTGAAATTCTATAAATGCATTTGAACTTCATGAATGTTGCATTTTTGTGTGTCAATGTGTGAACTGTGCCACCACTTAGTGCCACCACTAAGCAGTGGGTACATAGCACACCTATATCATAAAGAATTAGCCCTCAGTAGAAGTAGAAATAAGATCTTTAGTCATGAATTATAAGCATCAATGATAGCAAATTAACAGTTGCAGGGTTCTTTCCTACACCATAGCTAGGGTTTTCAAATATCCCCTAAAAGGGATCAGGAAAGGGGAGCCTGGGTGGCTCAGTTGGTTAAGCGTCCAACTCTTTTTTTTTTAATGTTTACTTCTGAGACAGAGAGAGACAGAGCATGAGTGAGGGAGGGGCAGAGAGAGAGGGAGACACAGAATCTGAAGCAGGCTCCAAGGCCCCGAGCTGTCACCCCGACGCGGAGCTCGAACTCACAAACCGTGAGATCATGACCTGAGCCGAAGTCGGTTGCTCAACCAACTGAGCCACCCAAGCGCCTCAAGTGTCCGACTCTTGATTTTGGCTCAGGTCATGATCTCACAGTCGTGAGACTGAGCCCCGCTTTGGGCTCAGCACAGGGCGTAGAGCCCATTTGGGATTCTCTCTCTCCCTCTTTCTGTCTGCCCCTTCCCCACACGCGTGCACACGTTCGCACACACACATACACTCTCTCTCTCTCTCTTTCTCAAGATAAATAAATAAACAAAGAAGAAGAAGGAGGAGAAGGAGGAGGAGGAGGAGAGTCAGGAAACTATTATTGTCATTGTAGAATAGATAATTGTGTTTTAGAGATTGATTCTCCCCCAGAAATCCATCCAGCAGCAGGACAGGAATTAGACACTTGTTTTCTCTTTCTCTTGCAGTGACTTTGTACTAAACCCCATATGCAGTTTGTCCCGGGATGGACTTGGGTCCATCTTTGTTGGAAGTCAAGATCAAGCCCTATTGTTGTCTTGTCCCATGAGCTAACAAAAGGAGTGCTGGTGCAAGACGAGACATTAAGTTTCTCCTCTAAAACTTGTTCTGGGGTTGGGATTGCCAGACTCCTAGGTGGCCTCCTTTATGAAAAACAAAACAAAAAACAAAACTCAAACCTTGTTCTTAACACGAAGAAAACAAAAGGCAGCATGTTGTTTTACAACCTCTCAGTATGACAAGCAGTTGGTATAATGTGCGTGGAGGTCCTTAACTTTCCACTTCTTCCACGAACCATTCATTGCTTGACTAATTGGGAGCCGAGGGGTGACTTAGCGTCACCCAGTAGATTATAACATTTTAAGATCTGGGTTATTGTTTATGTGTCTTTGTATCATCCAACAGTGAAGGAGCCATCGTTCATTATTAAAAATGTCTCCTTAATCAATGACAGGAGGAATGAATGATTACTAAAGGAAGAGTAATTTCATCGAGAAGCATTTGTCAAGGATTTCCCCACTCGTTCATAAAAGAAGATATAGCCTGCTTTGTGCTAACTCTGCTAAGGAAGCCTGTAGTCAAAAAAAGGAAAAGTTACCTAACCAGGTATGTCCTACCCTGGGTTTTGTTTTTGGAGAGGCACGAGTGTGATGAGCTTCACTTTACAAAATAAATTCTCAGATCGTTTCAAATGCAGACGAAGACAGAGAATTCTAGAGCCAAAGCCACACATCTGAAGATCATGTGCAGCTGCAGTCAGTAATGTCATAGGTAAGATAAGAATAGTAGCCACAATGCCCGCCAAACTTCCTTGGCATTTCCTCTGGGGTTTCAGAGCTTGCACCGACCTTTCTTACTTTTTTAAAGAATTTTTATGTAAATTCCAGATAGTTCACATACAGTGAAATATTGGTTTCAGGAATAGAATTTCAGTGATTCCTCACGTACATACAACGCCCAGTCCTCATCACAAATGCCCTCCTGAATACCCATCACCCATCTAGCCCATCCTCCCATCCACTTCCCTTGGTCAACCCTCAGTTTGTTCTCTATCTTTTTAAAAATTTTTAAGTTTATTCATTTTGAGAGGGGTGGGGAGAGAATGTAGGGAAAGAGCAGAGAAAGGGGGAGAGAGAGAATCCCAAGCAGGCTCTATACTGTCAGCCCAGAGCCCAATAACACAGGGCTCGAACTCACGAACCCTGAGATCATGACCTGAGCCAAAATCAAGAGTCGGATGCTTAACCGACTTAGCCACCCAGGCACCCCAATGTTCTCTATCTTTAAAAGTCTCTCATGGTTTGTCTTTCTACTTAATATTAGCAACTTGGCTTCTAAGGTACCTTCAAATGTTTTGCCTCTATTGCCACATTCTTGACAATGTAGTTAAAAAGTAACATCCTGTATTTTTTAACTTGAGTTATAAAAGTGGTATTTGATTCACACTGATCAATATTTGATTTTATGACGTATAATCGTAAGTAGAATTTAAATATCACACATCACCGAGGGGACTTTAAGACTTGATTTAATTTTAACTGTCAAAAATGAAACCACCTATTGTTAGCATTAATCCTATGTTGGACTGTCCATATTTTTATTCCAGATCACCACTAACTAGCCGTGTGAACTTGCCAAGTTACTTAGCCTCTCCGTGCCTAGATGCTCTTAATACCTATGTCCTACGGGGCACCTGGGTGGTTTAGTCGGTTAAGCGACCGATTCTTGATTTCAGCTCAGGTCATGATCTCATGGTTTCTTGAGTTCCAGTTCCCATATCGTGCTCTGCATGCTGACCATGCAGAGACTGCTTGGGATTGTCTGTTTTCCTCGCTTTCTGCCCCTCCCCCACTCATGCTCTGTTTCCCTCAAAATTAATAATAATAATAACAATAATACCTATGTCCTAGTGTGGTCGGCAGGATTAAATGGGATACTTCACACGAAGAGTTTAGTGTAGTGCTTGAGATATAAGTAATTAACAAATGTTAGCATTATTTCTATTTTTACCAAAATGATTACTTTGGCAAGCGCTTTGTGATAGAATGGAGCAGCACTTGGAAGTTAGGAAAAAGGCAACATTTGAACTTTGTGTCTTCTTGAATTATGGTTTTATTGTTTCAAGAATTTATCACAGAGGGAAAAAAGGGGGGGGTGAAGCATGAAAGTTTCAGAAGTCTCCAAATACAGAATTTATCGTCTCTTCCCCTTGACTTTTTGTTTTTTACGCTGTGCAATTCTAGTCCTAGGAAAAATTAGCCAATTTGGATTGCATTTTTAGAAAAAAAGCTACTTTTGAGTCTTTAACATCTTTAAAGTTTTTTAAAGTGCCATTTCTGTATGTTTCTGTGTTAATCCTACTATTTTAGTTAATCTCTAAACAACATGCTGCTTTAGAACCCTTTAGACAATCATAAAATGAACATGAGTAAATTGACAATGAGCTCCTGTCAGAGCTTAAGACCATTCAAATGCATTGGGTTGTCAGAGTGTTCTTCCAGAAGTGGAAAAGAAATTCAGTATCCGAGACAACGAGGCACATGTGGTTGGCTGGGACTTAACTCAAGGAACCGAAGAGCCTCCGTGCACATTCCTGTGATATGTCTGTATCCCTTCTACCACATATGGTCCCGTCACTGCCCAGAACAGACGAGGGGGAGCTCCCTGACCAGAGAATCAGCGCTTGGTGGGTTTGAGGATGGAGAAGGGCGAGTGCACCCAAGTAACTACTCTGAAGTGTGGGCCGTTCCTCTTCTTTGAAAGGCACTCCAACTGAATATGTTTAACCTTTGCTGTCTCCCTGTCCTACGCCCAATCAGTATATAACCAACTGTCGGACAGAAATCAAGAAACCCACTCGAGAAATCAATTTTGGTAAAGGCAAAAGGAAAGATATGGCGAGGAACAAGAATGATCACCATAGCGCGAGGTACAATTTTACATCTCTGAAATTAAAAATGCACACGGAAAGAAATTATTTTCACTACAAAAGATTAAAGACCAAAATTAACTCAAAAGGAACAAAACGGGCAGAGAACGTCTTGCAAATATCATCCGAAACCTATCATCAAATAGGCACTTAGTATTTTTACCATGTAAAGATCTGTAAGCATAGAAAAAAAAGTTCTGCAACTCATTCTAGAATGCTACAAAAAATCTTATTCTAACAACACATAAGAATGGAACAGAAAGGAGAAACATTTGCCAAGTTTTATTTCAGGATACGGATATAAAAATGTTAAAGAAAACATTACCAAATCAAATTAATCAAGTCACTAAAACAATAATCAGAAATAGGTATGACTTACCCTAGTAAAATATGACTGCTTCAATGCTACAAAATTTTCTAATATGTTTTCACTACAGGAAACATTTAACACAGAAAATATAGAATCTCAATAAAAATAACAAAAAAAAAGCATTTAAAATCGGTGGACATTCCTGATTTAAAAATTCTTACAGTAATTGTGATTTTTTTATAGATGCAAATATCTTCAAGTTATTCTTTTAAGTGAAAATAGGATGTTACAAAAGTTGGATTTGGGGTGCCTGGGTAGCTCAGTCGGTCAATTGACCGACTCTTGATTTTGACTGTCACAATCATGGGTTCCAGCCCCGCATCAGGCTCTGTGCTGACAATGCTGAGCCTGCTTGGGATTCTCTCTCTTTCTCTCTCCCTCCCTTACTTGAGCTCTCTCTTTCTCAAATAAATAAACTTTTTTGAAAATTTTAAGAAAAAAAAGTATATGGATTTAAAAATGGGATCACATTTCTACGTTAAAATATGTATTATATATAATATTTAAGCATGTATATCTGTATATCTATGTATCTATACACACACACACACACATACACATGCATATGTATACGTTCTGTAATGTTACACATAAGATTCAAATCATTGTCTGCAGATTAGGTCTTATAAATAAGCTGAATTATTTTCTTTTTTCCCTTTTTGCTTCTCAAAAGTTTCTATGTGAATACCGGTTGTAATTTTTAAATATTTAATAACATTATTTTGAAGTGTAAAATCATAATCGCTGTTTTCCCAAAGTTAGATTATAACGTATATAAACTGGGAGTTTCATAAAATTCTGAAGCCTGTCAGTTTAGTTTATCCACAGTGGGCACCTGAGGTCTTTGAAAGCAGTGATAATTCATCCTTACAAATATTTGTGGGAATAAATAAGTTGGAAGCTTAGGTGTCCTTAAGGTATTCAAAACCTAAGTTGAGTGAAATATACACATAGATTGCCAATTTTATAACGTTTTGATAAATGCCAAAACAGAAAAACGTGCAAAGAGCTGAGTGATCTATGCAGGCTGATCTTTTAGTTCCTCTGTTGGAGTAAGCACCCTGCAGCCCCAGGATCTTTGGACATACTCGCTCTGCTTTCCCACTTTCACAAAGGGTGTCACCTTCTCCACCCCTTGGTCTCAGCTGAAATGGTCCTTGTCCTCAAAGTCTTCTCTTTTCTGACCAACCAAACGAACGAAAGTCAGATTCCACTGCTGTTGTTATTCCTTTATCGTCACTCTTTAACCTTCCTTGCAGATTTCGTCCTGACCCATTCCCAAGCCTGCAATTACTAATGTTTCTTTTCCTGTTCATTTTCATTTTGGCAGTCTCCTCAATGAGAATTCAAGGTCCTGGAAGGAAAGATCATGTTCCTTTCATTTACTGTTGGGTCTCAGTCAATGACTACTACATAATTAATAAACATATGACTGCATTATAGAGCAATTAATGTCTTCCTTATCCATCGTTTTTAAAAGATTGAAAACTATATATGAGGTCAGTTCAAAACTTTTATACGTGTGGTAACATATAAATTACTTGTCTAGTTGATGTTCCAGGAAATTTATGTATATTAGAAAACAAAAGTGCCAGTTTTCATGGAATTTGGTAAGTGATTCGGGGTAAGTTTCTTAATGTCTCCCCGGCTTTTTTTGCTCCAGAGTAATGTGACTGTAATCACATACCTCTGTCTTTTTCCAGAACTGCTCTTTGTCTCACTAGCCTCAGACATCTACAAAATTTGAACTCAGATCTTTGCTCTAGCATTAACATTTTCTGATAAAGATCATAACATAGATCATTACATTTGAAAAAGAAAAAACATGTGAATTATTGCTGGACTTTCTCGTGCTCTGAATGAGGATATAGATCTGGAAAATTTGTGACTCAACTTTCATATTATCTGGTTGAGCTGCCTCAGTGCTTTTGGTAATGAAGCTGTATATAATTACGTAGACAAGTTGGTAGATAAGATATCATAGTCTAATATTGCCCTGTAAGTGTTTCAAGTGTTTTACCAAGTTTTCTCCAAATCGACCACAATCCCTGACACGCTAAGACACACTGTGGGCTCTCAATAAACTTTTGCTGATTGATAATGAATGTATCTACGCTTCAAAAAGAAACAATAGGTAAATGCAAGGTGGTGTTAATGTACGTTTTTAGGATGATGCTTACGATGACAATCACGTGGCTCTATCAACTAGATGGAAATACGATAATATTGACATCTTAATCAGTATTGGTATAAGTGAAACACTCGTACATGAGGGTGTTCCACTGTTTCGTTTTATCTCAAAATTAGGCATGATTAAAATAATGAGTGGTTTAATAGAAATCCCAGTTCTAAAAAAAATCCAACGCAAATACAAAAACAACACTTAATTCTTCCGTCACAGCATTGGACCTCAGCTAGAAGCAGCCTTCTTACATGTTTGGACAGAAAACAGCACTTTACTCATAAATAATGTTTTTATTTAAATCATCTTGAATTAAAATGAAACCTTTGGCCCTGCTAGTAATTAAACAGCAGTGCTTTATACAAGCCTTATTCTAAACATGCAGACAGAGAAAAACACTTTACAAAGCAAAGTATACACAAGCTGCAGTGTTTTGGTCCATTAGGGAGGAGAACACCTGAAAAGCTTTTACTTCCCCCACTTAGGCTTTTTTTTTTTTTTCGTGGGCTGAAGTGTGATAATACTCGTGTCCCCCATATGGGAACCAGAGATTAGTCCCAACTAAACCATCCAACGCTCTCAGCTACCTGCACGCAATCGAGTAACCTCAGCTTAACTGATGTGTAGAGCTGGAATGAGTCACTCGAAAGAACTGGCCACATGGGGCACAAAGAGAGAAGGGCACTCACAAGTCCAAATACGTTCTGTGCTTATTTGTCTCCTGCCGGGGTGGAAGAAAAGTCACCGCTCAGGGTGGCCTTATTCAATTTAACACAGCTGGAGGAACGGGTTGAGTCTCTCCATTGAAAACCCCCGTGGATCTCTGGGCCAGTGGTCCCCCCCAGCCTGACAGCAGAAATCTTGAGTAGGACTCTCACCAACCACACTCAAGAACAAGGAACCTCCAGAAGGTGACGTTTAAAGCTTCTCAGCCTGAAGGCACAGTGACCTATGGGAGTGTGCCCTTCTGATTTTCTCCTCGCTCTATTGCCCTCAGAAGCTTAAAAGTCCAGAAGAAACTAAAAGAAGAGCTGTTTGAAATCCAGCTCCGCCCACCCCCACCCCCCCTCCAATATCGAGGTGGATCATTCCATTTGTAAACTGATCGCACAAGGCAGAAGGGCAGCTTAAAATCAGATGTGAACACTCAACGTCCTTTGAGCTGTAAATGCAGACTCAGGTCCTGGAGAGTGTTGCAAGAGCGATGTCTGACGTCATCATGCCTTGTATGCCCCGAGTACAGTGTGGGTGACAGCGCCTCACATTTCAGGCTTCTAAACCTGTGAAAATTGTGGGAAATAAGCCTGGTTTTAGTTTAAAACCACTGACTGTATCGTGCTTAATTTTGAAGGTGTGTTGGGAACTAAATTTCTTCATCACAAAGAGATTAGAATTTATATGTAAAGCATAGGAGCGCCTCGCAAACATACCTTAGATGTGTCTCACAGGCTTTTGCTCTCTTGTCCCCCGGCAAGTCTCCAGAACATATCTACGTGGGACTACAGTTGGCCTTCTGTGTAGTCTAATAATTTATTCTCCATGCAGCTCGCATAGGGAATTTTTCTCAAACTCTCACCTAATCAGATCCCTCCCTTTCCTGCTTAAAGTTTTCCAGTGGTTGCCCGTTTATATCATTATAACGTATAAACTGGAGAAAGCATGGTTTTTCATATGGTCCCTGATTATTTCTTGGTGTCTTTTTAAAACGAATAATGTTTGTTTTTGAGAGAGACAGAGCACGAGTGGGGGAGGGGCAAGGAGAGAGGGAGACACAGAATCCGAAGCAGGCTCCAGGCTCGGAGCTGTCAGCACAGAGCCCGACGTGGGGCTCGAACTCAAGAACCGTGAGATTGTGACCTGAGCTGAAGTCCAACGCTCAACTGACTGAACCGCCCAGGTGCCCCATCTTGCTATTTTATCTTAATAACCTCCTCCTCAAATAATCTTTTCAACAGTTCACATAGAAGTGTGTTGTGTGAATTTCATTTACTCACCTTCTTTTCACATTTCTATCCTTTTGCATGTACTGAGTCTTTAGCAAATCCATCATTGCCAGTCTTGGTTGCAGAATGGAGTAATAAAAGAAAATTAAGATTTGCTAATTTACTTGTTCAGGAATGAGGCATGGACATCGGTTTTTTTTATTTTTTTATTATTTTTTATTTATTATTTTTGGGACAGAGAGAGACAGAGCATGAACGGGGGAGGGGCAGAGAGAGAGGGAGACACAGAATCGGAAACAGGCTCCAGGCTCTGAGCCATCAGCCCAGAGCCCGACGCGGGGCTCGAACTCACGGACCGCGAGATCGTGACCTGGCTGAAGTCGGACGCTTAACCGACTGTGCCACCCAGGCGCCCCGGACATCGGTTTTTCATACTCATGGATTCTTAGGTGCATTTACAACTGCGATTTCCAGGTTTAAATATTTACGTTTTCAAGTTCACCAGTATAACTTTGGTCATTCTGCCTATCCCAACCTCCCCCAGTCCATGCTAGAATTATCTGTGTGATGTTCCTGTATCACCGTGTTCACATCCCCTGTGGCACTTACCCCATCTTACTACAGTTGTAATTGTAAATGGTAAATTTGGATGTGAGCTTGACACCTGTTTGTTGAGTGCCCTCTGTGTGCCAGCCACTCTATTATGTTAGTCCCTTAGTATACACACCATCCCCAATACTTTGAGGCTCATGGCTCAGCAGGAGAGGTACTGATTTAACTAAATGATTACACAACCAACTGGTTGATAGCAATCTATGGCACACGAGAAAACAAGATAATTTGAGTAGGTCGACAGAAGCTTCCATAGAGAATTGCATTCATGTTGAGCACAAAAAGTTGAGCAGAATTTCCCCAAACTCAGTAGAAGCAAGAATGTTCTCAGAAATAGAAATAAGGTCTCACTAAAGGTAATTTACAGTAGTGGGAGTAAGGCTACCAAAGACAGCAAGGAGCAGATCACAAAGTACCTTGAAGGCTATGATAAGGCCCCTACATTCCATCCCAAGTACAATGAAAAGATGGATGTACCAAGAAGAGTTCAAGCATAAGCACGGAAACCACTTCAGACGCCTCCGACTGGAGAATTTATTGCCAAGACTTGATTACAGAGGTGAAAGGGGTGTGGAGAAACCAAAAGGGGGACAGTAAGGTGACCTATAGTTTTGGGACACTTGGAGGACACTCCTTACCATTATGCTGAAGGGATACAGAGAGGGGGTGGTGTGGCAGAGCTTCCGATACAAGAAAAAGCTGTGATTGGCATTTCCGGTGATAACTGTGGCCGCACAGGAAGTTGAACGTTGGGCAGGAGCTGGAATCACAGTTGGGATACTGACTTCCCATATTTCACAAATGACCAGGAAACCAGCCAGGAGGAAGCAAGCGCCCTGTGATAGAGAGCAGCACAGGACTCTTTGGCAACGGATCTAACAGCAAACGGACATACCATCAAGCTGTAAGGCGCATGATATTTTGTGACGGTGTGATCAGGCGTAATTTAAAATTCACTCATGTCTCTACAGTGCTCCTCTACACAGAGGAAGATAAGAGTAAGGCAGATTTAGGGAGGTTTCTGTTGCAATGATCCAGGCAATAGAAGAGGTAGTTGAACTAAGATGTTGGTTGGCGGTAGTGATGGGGAGAATGCCGGTGTTTGAAATATATTTAAGAGGCAGGTAGAAGCAGCAGGGATCATTTCTTGAAGGGAGAGGAATTTGGACTTTGTTCTTTATGTAATAGAGAGCCCCTGCAGATGTTTTGATCAGGGGAGATAGAAGTAGTTTTATCCATTTGAGTTAAGTTGAATGGATGAGACCCTCAAGACAGGGAAGCCTGTTAAAAGGTTATTGCAATAGATCAAGCAGTAAGAATATCAATGTATCAAAGTAAACAACAAAACAAACAGGAAAAGGAAAGAATGCCAACGCAGTCTCGAGTGAATCTTATTTAGTGAAAAAAAAATGAGTATGGAAATGAAATTGATTTTTAAAAACCCTTCCCAATGTATTTCATTAATTTAATAATATCTGAACTCAATACAAGTAATTTTATTAGCTTTATTGTTTGTAAGTCCAGAATCAACTGACATTTTGCACAGAGGCTAGTTCATTTGATTGATTTCAGTCTCAACATAGACAAGCGAACATCAAGCCCTAATGACCGCCTATGATTAATTCCCAATTTATTCACTCCGATAGCATTTGTCAAATGCCAGAAGAGTATTTTTATTTTCAAAACACTAAGGTACTAAGAAAATAAATATCCATGATCGTCTGTATAGAATGTTCTTCAACCTAAGTTTGAACTAATACATACCTGGCAAAGGAACAATTTTCCAGACATCTGTGAAAATCCTGTAATCTTTAGATCAGAAGTTAGCAGCCTCCAAATTTTTAGAGCATGAGGGCTCTATAATAATATCAATTCTTATTTTGTTTATTTCCTTATTTAATATTTGAAAATGTATTAGGTCAGTTCCCTCATTCATCATTCAACAAATACCGATTAAGTATTTATTATGCATCAGAGTCCATGCTAGGCTTTGGAGATACAACAATTAACAAACGACCGCAAGCAAAGCTGCGTCCCCAAGTGGACTTTACATCCTGGTTCTTAAATAGTGTTTGGTGGGTGTGGGAAATAGCAGAATCCCCAAAATTCTTTTTGACGGGGACTACCAAACTTGACATATTAAATTTTAATATTGCAAGATATTTCGGAACTATCTATTTCACTCAATTTCTACAAAGGAAGGGAAATTCAAGAAGCCGGTAACAGAAGCTACACATATTTCCGGATTCCTTCATACTACACTTCCACTAAAATATCATCAGTTTTTACAAATGTATGGAGCACATCACTAAGATTGAGCCAAGAGAAAATCCTTTAACATTTATTCTGAATCTTTTCTGTGTAACGGTAAAGTATGCACTCACAGAATTAGACCTACAGTCATGAGTCACCTCTTCATGAAACGTCCAGATTCCATATTTTATTCTCTTGCCCACTGCATTTTTATTTTTCATAAAAGTAAAATGCTAGAGTTCTGTTCTATTTTCACTTCCTCTTTGAGGAGTAGGAGCCTGGTTACAAACACAGGTATACGTTAAGCCTGGGGTGGCTTTCTGGCTTGCAAAACTATGATTAAATGGGATAAACGAAGTTTATATTACCAAAAATTCTAAGAAAATCATTTTCTTGGGTAGGCTGTCTATCTAGTGTATGCAGAATTAATGATATGGAAAGGAAATTAAAATTGTATTAACAATCACTTCTATTCTCATCTTTATAATGTTCACATATTAGAAATTAAAAAGACAATGAGAACTTGAATTATCTTTAAATAGATTTTCATTCATTTTATTAAACAAGTTACCTTTTAGAAAGAACTATCCTTTATTTATCAGTATGATCCCTGTGAGCCGCACATACTCTCCAATTAAAGTGTTACATGCTTTTATTTTATTTCTTGTAGCTTTTTGAATATACAGACACTTGAAAATTATGGCATTAACTGAAAGCCCTGGAGAGTTATATTAACACTGATTTAAATAGTGTGTGTGTGTGTGTGTGTGTGTGTGCGTGTGTGAAACACACACCCATGCAAACACACACACACACACACACACACACACACACACATACACACACACACGCATTAAGTTAGGCCCAATGCAACAAACCAATGAATTAGGTATTTTTGCTACAGTTTGACAGAAGTAAGTTACAGGACAGCCAAGGCGCAAGGCATAACTGAGTTAAGGTTTCATCACAGCTAAGGTGTCCATTTCCATTGTTTTCTACACCACACTATCTTCAAAAGAGAATTCATTTTAAGTATGAAAGAGAACAGATCTTGTAACACAAACTAAAAATCCAAGAGTTCCAATTCACTCCTTTAGGAAACAAAAGTGGATATATATAATAATCAGAAATAATCTTTAAAAACAAAAAGTTTGTTGGGTCATCTGAGTGGCTCAGTCAGTTGAGCGGCCAACTTCGGCTCAGGTCATGATCTCGTGGTTCACAAGTTTGAGCCCCGCATTAGGCTCTGGGATGACAGCTCGAAGCGTGGAGCCTGCTTCAGATTCTGTGTCTCCCTCTCTCTCTGCTCCTCATACTCTCTTTCTCTCTCTGTCTCTTTCGAAAACAAATAAACATTAAAACAAGTTTATTTATTTATTTTGAGAGACAGAGAGAGCGCGCACACAAGTGGGGGAGAGGCAAAGAGAGAGAGGGAGAGAGAGAGAATCCCAAACAGGCCCCGCACTGTCAGCACAGAGCCCGACACAAGGCTCAAACCCACAAACCTTGAGATCATGACCTGAGCCCAAATCAAGAGTCAGCTGCTTAACCAAGTGAGCTACCCAGGCACCCCAGAAATGATCTTAATAATGGAAACCAAACCCTACTTTCTCCTACACCTCAGTAATGAAATAAATAGAAACAACCTTTAAGAAAATGATTTTGAATGACTCTCCCTGGAAAACTTCACTTATATTTGTTGAAGAAGGGCCCATCAAGGTGAAGGAAATGGTAGATCACAGACATATGGGTGTCAGGCAGAAATGACATGTCCCAGATAAAGTGGGAAAGGAAAGTCTAAGTCCTGGATACAATAGGTGACATGACACAGGTTTCCTGTGAGCAGACAAACTTCAGTGTAGTGAAGGTGAGAGTCCTATTGGCTTTCTATGTATGCCTGTTCAGTGTCAAATACGAACCATGAACTTTCTTAAGCACTGGTAATAGATCAGTACACTGAGAAATACTAACCCCACCCTCATGGAGCTCATTCTCCTTGAGCGAAATGATCGGTAAAAATGAACAAATTGATATACAATAGAATGCCAGATAACCATAAATGTCACAAAGAAAAACAAGACAATTAGGTAGTGAATAGGGTGCTGTTTTAGTGCAAGTTTTCAAGGAAGAACCATCAGACAAACTGCCATAAATAAATACACAACTGTACAGTGAATATTACAAAACATTGACGAGAGAAAAGTTAAAGACCTGAACAATGAAGAAATATATAAAACTCATTTATAGGAAGAAGTGATACTGTCAAATGACCATCCTCCCGAAATTTATCCATAGATTCAACACAATTTCAATGAAACTCCTGGGTGCCTTTTTGTTTTTCTTTGTAAAGATTGAGAAGCTGATTCTGCAACTTACATGGGAGTGCAGGGGACATAGAATAGCCAACATTGGAAGACTGACCCACTTAATGCAGACTTCCTACAAAGCTGAAGCGATCAACAGTGTGTGGTATTGATTTAAGAATGGACATATGTATCAATGAATGGAATGGAGTCCAAAATTAACACCATAAGTATAGTCATTTATCATAACAATGTCAACCTAATTCAAGGAGGGAAAAGGATTATCTTTTCAAACGATGGGTCTGGACAACTCAAAGCTATCTGGAAGAACTGAACTGCAAGCATTACCACTCACTCTATACACGATGAGCTCGGAATGGTTTGGAGTCCCGAACGGGTTGGAAAATGTAAAACTAGAACACCTTTTTTTTTTTTTTTTTTTAATTTTTTTTCAACGTTTTTATTTATTTTTGGGACAGAGAGAGACAGAGCATGAACGGGGAAGGGGCAGAGAGAGAGGGAGACACAGAATCGGAAACAGGCTCCAGGCTCCGAGCCATCAGCCCAGAGCCCGACGCGGGGCTCGAACTCACTAGAACACCTTTTAAGAGAAAACATGAGACACCATCTTTGCAAACTTTGAGTGGGCAGTAGTTTCTACGGTGGGGGACAACAAGCACAAGGAAAAACATGGGCATACTTCACTTCATCACAAGTTTAAAAGTTGCTTTCCAGGGGCGCCTGGGTGGCTCAGTCGGTTAAGTGTCCGACTTCGGCTCAGGTCATGATCTCACGGTCCATGAGTTCGAGCCCCACGTCGGGCTCTGTGCTGACAGATCAGAGCCTGGAACCTGCTTCAGATTCTGTGTCTCCCTCTCTCTCTTACCCTCCCCCATTCATGCTCTGTCTCTCTCTGTCTCAAAAATAAATAAACATTAAAAATTAAAAAAAATAAAAAATAAAAATAAATTGCTTTCCAAAACACATTATTAAAATGAAAAGGCAACGGTGCTCACCGGGAGAAGATGTTCACATATTTTCCCTGTACATATACACATATCTGAAAAGGGATATGTATCTAGAGTGTATAAAGGATCTTTACAACTCAATAATTGGACAAGAACCCAATATATATGGCAATGTTATCACATATATTGCTGCAAAGAACATGTACAAATGGCCAATGAGCATAGGAAAATGTGCTTCCCGTCTTTATTATTAAGAGAAATGCAAACTAAAACATAATGATTTATTAATACACACTCACTGGAATGGCTAGAATTTAAAATACCGACAACAACAAGTGTTGGCAAAGATAGAGAGTAATTGCAACTCCCAGTGTTGCCGGATGGTAGAACCACCTGAAAATTAGTTTAACGAATTCTATAATGTTAAGTATACACTCATCTTAGGGCCCAAGTACCTCCACTCCTAGATACTCACACAAAATAAGTGAAAACATATCCCCAAGAGCTTGTGAAAAAATATTTAAAGCAGCTTAATTCCAAATCTATATTAAAAAAAAAAAATGCAACAACCCAAGTGTCCATCACCACATAAATGCATAAACTTTTTCATAAAATAGGGTAATACTAAGTAATTAAAAGAAAAAAACATCGATACATGTGGCAACATGAACAGATTTACCCCCCAAAAAGTTGCATTTATGTAGGAAGTCAGAACTACAACTAACCCAAAAACATATTGCGTTTATGTGAAACCCTGGAAAGACCAATCCATGGGGATGGAGAGTTGATCAAGGGTAAGTCAGGGTAACGTGCACTAAGTGGGAAACAATGGAAAAGTGCTACAAGGGCATCTTTTGGGGTGACAGAAATACTTATTATCTTGACTTTTCTGGTGATGATTACATCGATCAAATCTCATTGAGCTCCACGACTAAAATGTGTTCGTTTCATTGTTTATAAATTATAGCTCAAAAAAGTTGAAATCTGGCTTCTTTTAAAGCCCAACTGTTTGAGACATCAGGTAACTATCAAAACAATGAGGACAACAGGCACTCAATGAAGGGAGAGAAGATCAGCCAGGAGAGAAGAGTCTAATATTTAGTACCAGTTTATACCTTGATGCATTGAACAACTCAGCCTATATGTGAGACATGGAAAAGCTGAGCATAATATGGATTAAGAGCAACGGGGCCGGGAGGGGCACCTGAGCAGCTCAGTCGGTGGAACGTCCGACTTCGGCTCAGGTCACGATCTCAGGGTTCGTGAGTTTGAGCCGCACAGCGGGTTCTCTGCTGTCTGCGTGGAAACCACTTCAGATCCCCTGTCTCCCTGTTTCCCTCTCTCTGGACTTCCCCTACTTGTGCTCTTTTGCTCTCAAAAATAAATAAACATTGAAAAAAAAAAAGAGCAACTGGGGAAGCCTCTAGGGCTCTGAGCAGTCTCTGAAGAGGGGGACAAGATTTGAATCTCAGGGCTCATCAGGTAGGAAGTAGCTGATAAATATCCTAGGCTATAAAAGCTGATAAATATCCTAGGCTATAAACTGTGATTCTACAAAGGAATTAGAATACATCGTTAATAGAGGAAGCATTTTAAAGATTAAAACCCTTTGTCACATCAGTTCAATCTTAGATGAGCTTTTGCTGGCTAGAATATCTGGTAAAATACAAAATAAATCTTCTATGGAGGAAGGTAAAGTCATCTCGTGCTCAAACTAAATCTGCAATTTTTCATACTCAATCCCAGGCATTCAATAAAATATAGCTATGTAGAAAGAAAGAAAGAAAGGAAGAGGAAGAAAGAAAGAGAGAAGAAAGAAAGAAAGAAAGAAAGAGGAAGAAAGAAAGAGAGAAGAAAGAAAGAAAGAAAGAAAGAAAGAAAGAAAGAAAGAAAGAAAAAAAAGAAAAAGAAAAGAGAACAGAAAAGAAAAGAAAAGAAAAGAAAAAAGAAAAGAAAAGAAAAGAGGAAAGGAAAGGAAAGGAGAGGAAACAAATGACCAGTGTCATTATTTAACTATGACTAATGAATGTGTTTAAGAAATAAAGCCAAAAAACATGGAGAATCACATCAAAAGTTGAAAAAATCAAATGGAGATTCTATAACTGAAATGTACTGTGGAAGGCAGAGTTCCAAATGACCTCCTGCATTATTCCTGTATGTTCGGTTTTATGGCTAAAGGGAGATTCAGATGTAATTAAGATTCTCAATTTGTTGATCTTAAAATAACGAGTTTATCCAAGGGGCACCAATCTAAGCACACGGGCAGGTAGGAACCGCATTTTCTCTGGTCAGTAGCAGAAGAGGAAGTGAGAGATTCAAGTTTTGAAGAAGTGTCGACTTTCTATTCCTGGCTCTGAGACCGGAAGGGGCCACATGTCAGAGGATGTGTGTGGTTTTGGAGATGAAAGCCACCGTCAGATGGCCGAAAGTGAAACGGGACCTCTGTCTTTCAACGGCAAGGAATAAAATATGACCAACAATCTGAATGAATTTGGACTCAGATTCTTCTCCAGATGACAGTCCAGTATGGCCCACACCTTGACTTTGATCCTATAAGACTCTACATAGAGAATCCAATCAAAACTACCTGGAGTTTTTAGCCGACAGAAACATCAGCTAATAAATACCTGTTGTTTTAAGGTGTTAATTTGCATGGCAATAGGAACTAAATACATATACAATAAACAGGAAGCAAGAACTCAGAAACATTTAATGACTGGGGCACCTGGGTGGCTCAGTTGGTTAAGGGTCCAACTTTGGCTCAGGTCATAATCTTGCGGTCGGTGAGTTTGAGCCCTGCGTCAGGCTCTGTGTCAACAGCTCAGAGCCTGGAGCCTGCTTCAGATTCTGTGTCTCCCTCTCTCTCTGTCCGTCCCCTGCTCGTGCTCTCGCTCTCTCTCTCTCTCTCTCTCTCTCTCAAAAATAAATAAAGATTAAAAAAATTTTAAACGAAGCATTTAATGACTGAATAAATACAGTTTAACAGAGCACTAAATAATGATAAGGTATGGATGATGAATTGGAAGGTAAATAAAATAAAAATTCATACAAAATCACACGGGAAGAAAAATGACAGACAACAGAGAAGTGAGCTTAACATGTGGGAAATGTAATTACAGTCTCGAAAGAAGAGGAAACAAGAATGGGACTGATGCGTAAGAAGAAATAATGTTAAAGAATTTTCCAAAACTGCTAAGAGATGAAATATATATCCATGAGAGATATGCTTCAGAGGTGCAGGTAAATAAGCCATTTTCACATAAAGAAAACCTGATGATTTAATCAGAGATAGAGCTTATGTAAATATTCTGATTTCAAACAAATATAAATTAAGTCAAGATTATTGGAAAGTATAAAAATAGGAGACCTGATAATGATTAAAGTTTCAATGCACAAGACGAACTTATGCTAAAGTTATATATAGTTAAACACACACCATCAAAGTCTGTAAAGTGAAAATTGTCAAAACAAAAGGAGATATAAACAAAGAGCACGTAGTGGATTATTTTAGCAAATCTTTCCCGGTAACAGAATAAAAAAGCAGACCAAAAAATCAGTAAGTATAGATTTCAACTGTGTCATTGACAAATATGACCTAACTGATAATATGTAAAACACCAAATCGCAAGAAATACACAATATGTGCCAGCACCCATGGGACTTTTACCAAAATTGACCCTATTCTGGCCCCACAAAACAACAAATGCCAGGGGATGGAGATTGTGTCATCTGTGTTCTCTGACCACAGCATAACTAAACTAGATCTCAGTGACGAAGAACTATTAGGAAAAACCTCAAAGCCTTAGAAATTAGGCAATATTGGGGCGCCTGGGTGGCGCAGTCAGTTAAGCATCCGGCTTCAGCCAGGTGACGATCTCGCGGTCCGTGGGTTCGAGCCCCGCGTCAGGCTCTGGGCTGATGGCTCAGAGCCTGGAGCCTGTTTCCGATTCTGTGTCTCCCTCTCTCTCTGCCCCTCCCCCGTTCATGCTCTGTCTCTCTCTGTCCCAAAAATAAATAAAAGTTGAAAAAAAAATTAAAAAAAAAAAAGAAATTAGGCAATATTCATTAATCAACTAAGAAATGAAAATGAAAATAGAAATTAGCGTATGAATTCTAATAAAACATTTTATATCAATATTCCTTGATGCTGTAATAATGCATAGAGAGACATTTTGAATGCATGTATTTAAAAAGAACAATGTCAAAAATCAATAATCTTATTTGTTTCAAGAAGTTAGAATGTAAACCGTAACTGAAAGTGACTGAAAAATAGAATGAAGTTAGGGTGGACATTAATGAAATAGAAAATATCCTCCAAGAGACTGAATAAAAAAGCCTTTGAAACCCCTACTAAAATTATTAAACATCTGGCAAGACTAATCTGGACAGAGAGAAAGAACCAAGAACAAACGCCAGCAAAGAAAAAGGGGTCAGCATTAGAAATCCGATAAATATTTAAAAAGATGTTTAGAAGACCTATCATTGTGGCATGAAATCTTACAATTTGAGAATTAGTTCTTTTCTTAGAGAAAATTGGTCTTGCCAAACAGTAATTTCGGGTTATTTTGGTAAAACTTCAAATTAACTCTTACTTTTTTTCTTTTTCTTTTCTTTCTTTCTTTCTTTCTTTTCTTTTCTTTTTTTTTTTTTTTTTAACCACAGGACAGAAATAGCTAGATAATTCAAGCCCAAATCCTAACTGTACTTGTAGCAGAATCACAAAACAAGTTGGACGCAAAGCCTCACCATGTCTTTCATGGAGAGCTTAGGATATGGATTTGAGAGGAGTGGGAGAGACTTGGATGTGGTCTTTTGGAGTCGACTCAGAAAATTCCGAGAATCTTGACCCTCCTAATTACCCTGAGCCTGCCTTGCCAACAAGAGCAGCTCTTTTTCTCCTGTTAGATGTCATTTTCTTCCTGTGGCCGTAAAGACCTTTCACGCCCCCGTCTTAACCAGTTGTCTGCCAGAGAAAGCCTACTGTCTGTCCTCAAGGTTCATAGTCACTGTCTTGTTTTGATTTCAGACCTATAACCAGAATCAAAGACCATCAGTCACAGGAATGCAAATACAAGTACAAAAATATCTAGGAAATTGTGATAATTTATGTTAGATATCTAAAAAAAATTTTTTTTTCAACGTTTATTTTTGGGACAGAGAGAGACATAGCATGAACGGGGGAGGGGCAGAGAGAGAGGGAGACACAGAATCGGAAACAGGCTCCAGGCTCTGAGCCATCAGCCCAGAGCCCGACGCGGGGCTCGAACTCACGGACCGCGAGATCGTGACCTGGCTGAAGTCGGACGCTTAACCGACTGCGCCACCCAGGCGCCCCAATTCATGTTAGATATCTAAGAAGTATGTGTGGAATTTCTTTTAAGGATATAAATCCAAGGACATGGAATATAAAGTTGGGTTATATCAACTTTATTGATAAGAGCACATTTACTCAACATTCTCCATTCTGTGTGCACTGGCTACAGGAAGGGAAACGTTATGATAGAAGAAGGAATTCACAGTGAGCAACTTCAGGCTAATTCAGAGTTCTCGACATGAAAACAAGAGTTCGTAGTTTTACGTACGTGTTTGTAGACGGGAACCAACCCATCCCTTTTAGTGGATTTCCTCTACTATTCTGAAAGAATAATGTTGGTGGTAATTAACAGAATAGTCTGTGTTTAGATTACAGCATGTCCAAGTGGGATCTTGGCTGGAGAGAAATTAACATCCCCAGAAGCGTGTAAGGGGAATCAAAGTACAAATAGAGCCTATTTGTAGTATTTAAGTCAAATTATGTTTTTTATTGTTGCTGTTGTTTTGTTTTTTTTACAGTTGAATCATGTTAAGAGAAAACATGAGCTTGTTTTGTGGGATTGAAATACAGCCAGAGTAGAAGAATAAGCAAAGGGTAAAAGTAACAGAACTACAGAATAAACAGAGTGAAGGGTGAGTGATAAAATGAATGTGCCTGTGTTTGTTTGCTCCCAGATCCTGTCTCCTCCTTTCCATTTGAGGAAGAGGACTTTCATGTGCACTTACTTGCCTGTTAGTTCTGGTTATGTTTGGCCAGTTTGGTCAATGGAAGGTGCTGATAGGGGACTGGTTGGAAGGAAGGAGTCAGAATCTTCCTACCTTGATCTTTCTCTTTCTATGTCAAGTAGCAGAGAGATTCGTTAACTTGGAACAAACCAGTAGCTCTGTTACTCTGCTTTAACTATTCTTACGAATGGTTTTGTCACTGGTCATTATATTTTATATACCTCGGCAAATATTTGTAGGGTTTTGTATAAACAATCCCAGTATGTTCCATATTTAATAATAGGCTTGAATGGAATTTTCCTCCGTGGCAAACTCCAATTCATTTTAGAAAATCTATTGACTTTTCATTTATTTTTTAGTGGCCAGTCTTCTTATTGAACTCTTTTGTTAATTTAATTTTATATATGTTTTTGCTTTTGATTCTCCTGAGTATTTCTAATAGATGAAGAAAATGTCTGTAAATAATGAAAAATTTCCTTCTTCTTCACAACGCTCATATTCCTCATTAGTTCATATGTCATATTGCAATTGTAAAAATTGATAATAGGCATCCATCATTTGTTCCTAATGTAATCTCCTTCTCCCTCCCTCCCTCCCTCTCTCTTTCTCTGTGTGAGTGTGTGTGTGTGTGTGTGTGTGTGTGTGTCTTCCTCTCTTCTTCATTGCATATATACAATGTTTTAGTTTGAAATACTTACCCTTCAGGTGAAGAACATGTCCTTCTACTCCAGATATAGGTGTAGGTAATTTTTGCATGATTTTATTTTTAATTTTAAAAATTTGGGATGGATTTTTATACCTTTGAAATAACTATGGATATAGTTCTTTTCAGTCTGATTATGGAATGAATGTTTTTAACAGTAGCCTATGATAAATCTTTCTGCTTCCTAAATAAATTATACTCCCAATGAGGTATTAATCTTTTAATGTATTATACCTTATCACTAATATTTTATTTAAAATGTATTTTTATCAATACAGTTTGTTCTCGGCTTTTTTCAGATTTTTTTCTGGTCAATTTTTAGTATCATGGTTAAACAGTAAGTTTACAAATGCTGGCTGTTAAAATTTTCATTTCTTTCTGGGCTAGTGAAATTTATATACGATGGGAACTTTTTTTTTTTCTTGAAGGTTTGAAATAACTGCTTGGAAATAGTGACATTCCCAAATGAAGATTAAAAGTATACCTCTGGAGGGAAAGGCTCCTATTAAAAATTAATAGGGAACAGATTCAAAAGGTAGATGAGGCCAACTGCAGATTTGACCAGAAGGCTCAAAGTAAGGTAAATTTGGCTAATTAAGCTTTGGGAAGGAGGGCAAAGCCTTGCATAGACCTGCTTTAGGAACGCTATAGATGTTTAAATAGGATTTGAGGGTAATCCTACATGAATGAGAGAGAAGATAACATTCCAATAATCCATCCAATCATTGTTTGCCATAGAAATACCTAAAAGTTAACATCCATTCAAAAACTTGTTTCAGGCAGAACTCTATCAATAATATGTAGCAAACATTGGAAGTAACATAGCTGACATATTTTTGAGCACTTACCACATGTTGCAATTGTGCTATTAGATGTATACGTATGGGGCACCTGGGTGGCTCCGTCGGTTAAGCGCCCGATTTCAGCTCAGGCTGTGATCTCATGGTTCATGAGTTCAAGCCCCACATCAGGCTCTGTACTGACATGACAGCTCAGAGCCTGGAGCCTGCTTCAGATTCTGTGTCTCCCTCTCTCTCTGCCCTTCCTCTGATTGCACTCTATCTCTCTCAAAAATAAACAAACATTAAAAAATTTAAATACATGTATATGCATTATCTTCTTTAGTTCATAAGAAACCTTTATGAAATATATCCTATTATGTGTTTTGTGAAAGCCAAGGCTTTGTGCATTTCAGGAACTTGCTCAAAGACTCAATACCTATTAAAATGACCAGGTTTTTATGTCAAAAACTGTATTATAAACAAAAAAGACTGCCTGAAATATTTTTAAATGACTGTATTAATATAGCAAGCCCTTTTTGAAAGGTTATTGATTTAAATCTATAAGAAAACTGAATTCCAAGGACCAGGTGTAGACACTTGTGTCGCTCTCTAATATTATTTGTTTCAGTCTTTATGTTCTTTTTGCCATAAAAGAGATTAAATTTCAATTTCAGAAATATAGAGTCAGTGGAACAAACTTATCTCCATCTGGAAATCATGAAATAACACATCTGCCCCAAACTGTTGTGTATGATATTATTCTAAACCGGTATAGATATTACTGTAATTTTCAAATATAATAATAAAAACTGTTAAAGTGACGTATACACACATATATGTATGAACATGAATTCATATATATTATGTGTATGCTATGCATAATATTAAAAAAAATACTAATTCATTAACAAGTTAAAAGGTGTATCCCTATTAAGCACATAATTATTTTACTACATATTTTTCTGAAGGGCTATCTCCTGAGTTTCCTAACTCTTATTTTTTTTTCTTTTTCAATGTGAGTTTGAGTTTTCTTTCACATGAAAGACAACTTAGCTCTCACATAATGTTGTCTTGATATAACAGACAACATATTTAAATTATAACTAAATTATTCTATTAGCCAAGACCACTTAGGAATCGTTTTAGTTTTTATTTTATCTTACTATTTCCTTTTCTATTGACAGAGCTTGGAGGGTGGGGCCTGGAAGAAAGAACTGATTGAAAAAGACATTCTTGGTAACTTTTACTTAGATGCTTTGTTAAAAACAGTTAAAGTCCTGTTTATGTTGCAAATCTGAACCAGAACCCTCCATCAGACTGGAACTTCCTGACACGGTAAGCATCAGGTAGTTTTCTGCCATATTTTCACCACATCGGTACTCCATATGCTGTAAGAATGTCACTAAAGTCTGGCAGCAATTTTGAAAGGCTCTTGACATGTTGTTTGGTGTCATTCCCTAGTAGGAAGTGCCTGGGGTTGTGGCTAAAAGAAGGGGAAATTGTGGCAACTAAGAAACACAAAAGCCTAACAAAAGTGACTGGAATATGTAAAATGTTTCTAGAAAGTAACAGATGCAGATGCTTTGCGGCTGGGAGTCTGAAGGGCAGAGAGGAAGAATGTGTGTGTGTGTGTGCCTGTGTGTGCATGTCCTTATGTGCGTATGAGAGAGGGAGTGAGAGAGAGAGAGAGAGAGGGAGAGAGGGAGAGAGGGAGAGAGAGAGAGAGAACCCATAGATTACAAGGACCCCTTGTGATCGGATGCTCTTTAAATACAACTGAGAAACAGGCATGTCACATTTTGGATCGTCATATTAAGATGTGAGGTTCTGTTTCTTAAAAACTCTTTGAAAATTCAACTGGAAAACAGTGAACAGAGTTCTAGAAAATGTTCCAGTCAGTGCTGATCACAACAGGTGAGTGACTTCAATGCCAACCTACTCAGTCACCTTCTTTCTTCTCCTTGCCTCAAAGACAGGTTTATTTGCAGGAACCTCACCTCTCTATCCCCTTCAGCCATAGTCAACAGAACATATGCCCCATTCTCAGTCTACTCACAAATAGTCATTAGTATGTCAGTTGAGTCACTGGCCAAACCATTTGCCATCTTGTCACCAGTAAACACATAGGGAAGATTGTTCTTTTACTTCAAGGTTGGACAACTATAGAGGGTTATTGGTTGGGTAAATGTTTGCTTACGGATTATGGCCACTGGCACTGGAGGTGGAAAGGACACGAAGGTAATTTACTATTCATAAAACCTGACGACATGGGCATTGGAACTCTCCTGGAATGTTTTGCAAAGGAGATCAGCATTTGTGTATTATTAATAGAGACCATTTTAACAATACTTTTGCATAGATTGGAATTCTGTTGTAAACGTTAGCTTAAAATCCTGCACATCACATTTCCTTAATTGTAGGATATTCTGGAAAGGTCAAAATTTCTACAATATTCATATCATGAATATCAGGCCATAGACTATCTGTTTATTGGTGCTTACACTTGTTTATGTCACTGTATTTTGATCATAAGAGCCTTGAAGTTTCTATTATCCTCCATGTTATGCTTTAGTAATGTAGTATACAGTTAATATCGTTATTGTTTGCTTATATGGATTTGATAATACTTTGGGAGATTCAAACTCACTGTCTTTTTTTTTTTCCCTTCATGAAGATTCTTGTGACTGAATTCAAGTTTGTAATGCTGAAACCTGTTACAAATGCTTTAGCTTCATCAGTCTTTGCTAGCATAAAAGGTTTGAAAATATGTGTAGAGACAAGTATTTGTGAATAGATGACTGAGAAAAAGAAAGATGTCTTACAAGAGTTTGCGATCCAAATGTGAAGGTCATCCTGTATGGAATTCTTCTCAGCCTCTCCCATCACATCTCCAGGTTTTTGTATGCTTTAGTGCATTTCAATATTTAAGGCTGTAAGGCATCTCTCTCCAGGAAAAAAAAAACCTTCTAGCAAATAATCATAGAAATTCATTCAGAGAACAAAGTGTTAGAATGAAGGGTACTGAACGAGTCAGCTGGGGGAAAAATCAAGTAGTATTGGTTTGCTTCCAACAAAAAAAAACTGGATTTTACTTACAAATAAAAAAAACTGGATTTTACTTACCTCTAAGAAAAAGGTAAGAATTTGATTTTAAACACAGCCTACAAATAAGACATAACGTGTAACAGCCTTCAAGGACGGCCGTTATTTCTGGCAAGTCCTAAAGTTAACTGTGAAATAAATGAATAGGTACTTTTTAAATGCTGGCTCATAAATATATTATCGCACAAATCTTATTCTAATTGACTTCGGGACATAAAACACCACACTCAAAAAACACTATCATGTTGAAGTGGAGAGTAGATCGTCCAGTAGAAAGGCAAAGCAATTGATACTTTATTGAAATGATTATCCGTTTCCTGTTTGCAAATAGCGCGAGAATGACAGGAAAATGTGTACTAGAATTGCAAATTTGAATGTGTCACTAACACTGGCAATAAACATTCAATGGAACTAAGTAAAGTTTTGAAAATCTCTAGATAAATAACATTGCATTTAAGTTCATAAGATGCAATCCAGAAAAAAAGAAACAAAATATGAACAAGCTGGAAAACTGATGGAACTTTGAGAATTGTGGTCAATATTAGACAGCAATGATTATGGTTTTGTTATGTAACAAATCACCTCAATATTCTAGGCTTGTACTGTAGGTGAGTTTTGAAGGTAAAAGCCTTTATAATACATTTAATTGGGTTTATTTGGGGATAGGATGGACAATAGTATTTTAATGGATAACTCAACAGTGGGTCGGAGGGCACACACACTCCACGCCCAGGCACAACGCACGAGTCAATTAGCTTAAAGCAGAGCATATAAAACACCTACCCTAGAGAAAGAAAAAAATTGTTTTAAGGTAGAGAAATTAAATCGTCAATATTTACCACAAAAATGACTAATAAACAAAAAAAGGAAAGAAAACCATTGTTTGAAGGCATGCTAGTGTAAAGAAAGAAAAACCTTCAAAACTTTAGAGAAATCCATTATTGAATTTAAAAAACATTTTTTGAAAATGTGTGAAATAACTGATTATTGTTTAAAGTTTCCTTATTTATGTTGAGAGAGAGAGAAAGAGAGAACATGAGCAGCAGAGGGGCAGAGGGAGACAGAGAGAGAGAGAGAGAGAGAGAGAGAGAGAAAGAATCCCAAGCTGGTCCACACTGTCAGCACACCCCAATATGGGTCTCAAATTCATGAATTGGGAGGCCATGACCTGAGCTGAAACCAAGAGTCAGACACTTAACTGACTGAGCTACCCAGATGTCCCCAAATAACTGATCATTTATTAGAGGCTCTACTTGAGTAATTAATCAGGGCTAACCTGTAGGAGTTGCTGAGGTGTGAAATCATTTGAGGGGCCCTAGATATACACATTTCATTGAATCTTATGACAGCTTTTATTTTAGAATGATATTCTCATTGTTTCAGGAGATATAGCCCCAAACTTTATGTTACCGTTCGAGAATCCTTTTTGATTCTCTGGACTTTGTGTTGCATATGTTTTATATCTGAAGCATCTTTCTCTATGGTGAGCACATACTAGGTCTTCCTACCAGTTGGTTAATGAATGAATGAATACATTCATACATGCAGACATCAATGATTATTTTAGAGCTTCATTGCAGTAAACAAGTTTCTAAAACCTACTATGTATACGGCACCCTGCCTTTTGTTTTGAGGAGAAAATGACACATCTGCTACCAAAGAACTTAAAATCTAGGTAATTAGGGGTAATTAGCTGGGTGGCTCAGTTGGGTTAAGCGTCCAACTCTCGATTTCGGCTCAGGTCATGATGCCGCAGTTCGTAAGTTCAAGCCCCACGTTGGGTGCTACTGACAGCTTGGAGCCTGCTTGGGATTCTATCTTCTCTTCTCTGCCCCTCCCCTGCTCACGCTGTGTGTGTGTGTGTGTGTGTGTGTGTGTGTGTCTAAAAATAAATAAATAAAACTTTAAAAATTGTTTCTAGGGGTGCCTGGGTGGCTCAGTCAGTTAAGCGTCTGACTTTGGCTCAGGTCATGATCTCATGGTCCGTGGATTCAAGCCCCGCGTGGGGCTCTGTTCTGACAGCTCAGAGCCTGGAGCCTGCTTCAGATTCTGTGTCTCCCTCTCTCTCTCTGACCCTCCCCCACTCATGCTCTGTCTCTCTCTGTCTCAAAAATAAATAAACATTAAAAAAATTAAAAATAAATAAAAATAAAAAGATAAAAATTGTTTTTATTTTAAATCTAGTTCAGTTGGTGACAAAGGCAAGCGTATATATGAAATAAGCTAGTTTGGTACATACGTAAATAATTGCAGAGTAAGGAAGTAGAATCACAAGTAGGGGTATTATAGAGCATATGGGATTAGACGTGGCCGTGATGGTTTGATAGGAGAATTATGTTATTTAATTGAGATATCTAGAGAAGAATCATCTGAAATTAAAATGGAACCTACTGCAAAATAAAAGACAAAGCATTAATTTGACTACAAATTTGGAAATTCTCCGCTGAAAGGAAGTGTTTAGGTGAAGGAGTCAAAGCATGGGTAAATTGGTGCAAAGTTGCAGAACGATTTATTGTCAGAGTCTAGAAGACTGGGATAAAAGGCCTTCAGGCCAGGCTGGACTTAACGTCAGGAATGAAAATGGCCTTCAGAGAAACCCAACAGGAAACTTCAAAGTCCAGGTCTCCATAGGCATCATCTATGGTTCTTCCATGATTCTGCAAAGGCAGCTCCTACCACCTTAAACTCAGTTGATTTCATACATTTGGCACATTTCCTTTTGGATTAAGGTGAATCTCCCTGAAATGTGTGTCTGAAAATATCAACCCTACTCTGTAGCCAATAAATATGGGAAATGCTTCACTAAAGTTATAGATTAGTGGCACTTTTTTATTATTAATATGAAATATATCTATATGTCTTTCCATCTGAGATTTTTATATTGAAACCTGAAACATTTCAGCATCAAGACATCATAAAACACTGCTTCTCAAAAAACGAATGATAAAGCAGATGTGATTAGTTTTATGTCATGAGCATCAAGGGTGATTGTGGAATATTAGTTATTATCTTTTACTTTCCTTCTTAACTGTATGAAGATGAACACATTTGTAAAGCCTTTGCTAGAGTACAGTAAAAATATTGTACATTCAGTTTTTGACTTCAGAGATCTAGCCTGAAATTGGATGGCACATAATGTCAAAATAGAACTACACTTATTTCTTATCCATTTTTAGTTGAATACGATACCTATTTATAAAGGAAAAGGTTGAAAATAATGCTACATGAGACTCATATGCTCATGAGATTTCCCAAATGTGTAATATCTGTGTTAACAGTGGCTAATATTTGGCTGATGTTGCAATACAGTATAATAATTTTAAATGAAGCTTTACATTCACATCCTTGTATTTTAAACAATACGTTTAAACATGCATTTTTGTTTTATAGTAGTAAACAGGTATTACTCAGTGATCTGTTAATAACATAAGAGGGGTCTCTTTTCCATGCATCTTTGTTCATGAAACATTCCTCTACTTAACTTTGTAAGGGAATATCGCAACACTACATATTGTTCCGAAATTAAGTGTTTGCAATTACACCAAGCACTTAACCAACACCAATATATTATATATATATATAATATAATCATTATATATATATAATATAATCATTATATATATATAATATAATCATTATATATAATCTTATTATATAAGATATATAATTAAATATATATGTATAAAAGAAATAGAAAAGCAAGTGTGTGCATGTCAACAAGTTGCCTAACAATCAAGATCAATAAACAAAACCATAAGGCTGCAGAAGTATGCTCCCCCCTCCTCCAATTCATAGATGAATAGAATCAATGCTTGAGAAAATTTCCCTGGAGGGTACAGGGTGGAATTTGGAAACTGTAAAAGGAGCAATGAAAATGAGAAGAACAGATGGAAGCTATTAAATCAGAATAACATTGCCTCTTACAAAGACTCAAATCAAATGTCATGAACTTCTATTATTGACAACACAGGCAGGCGGCATAGTTATCTGTGGACTTTAAAAATATATTATATGCAATATCACACTATAAATAGTAGTAAATTCTGTCTCAGCAAAGTGCCATGCACCTGGTAGGTACACAATAAAGATTTTTTGGGGATGATGTTATCCCATTTTTAATCAAGTCACATGGCTAGAAATGTTAAAGAGTAAAGATTGCCAAAGTGCTTAGTATACATTACATATTATAAAATTGTAGAAATCCTTAAACGAGAAACATATTTTAAATGTAAAGATTATTTTAGTTCGTTACAATGACCTACAGTTTTAGATAAAGGGGTATTTGAAGCTTTGATATAGTTTTAATGTTTTAAATGTGATCACGAGTGATTCTTATTTCTTTATCAGAAATGATCAAATGATCAAAAGCTCTTGGCACATGCTTTCCACCTGGATTCCCTCCTTGACCTCTATATCCTGAATGGAGCATTTTAACGCCTTAGGAAGGCATGAAACTATTGAGGGATTTGCAAATGAGTTTCTTCAAATGGGGCACATGGGTCTACAGGTCATGTTGATGTACTTGCTCAGTCTCTTCTGCAGACATGTGTTCTCTTGATCTCCCACTAATCCAGCTGTCGGTGCACATGTGAGCACAGATGATGTTCTAGCAGCTCCTTGCCTCCTTCCCCCACCTGCTTGATGTCCTCCAGCGGACGCTTACGTGAATAGCCATGCCTCTCATTTTACAACTCATTGGAAAGTATATTTCCTCTTAGATATTTTCTAAGAAATTCCATGTACTTATCAATATCCCCCTATTCTCCTCTTCATCTTTGTTTCCTTCCATCAGGCAATGTGAACACAACCCAACAGAACTAATCAATTAAATTTTTTGAGAAAGGAGAAGAAGAAGAAGGAGGAGAGAAGAAGAAGAAAAAGAAGAAGAAGAAGAAGAAGAAGAAGAAGGAGGAGGAGGAGGAGGAGGAGGAGGAGAAAGACAAGAGAGAGAGAGAAGGAAAGAAAGTTATTGCCTTACTGATATCAAGTTATAAGTGAAAGACTAAAAGATTGATTTTCATTGGTTTTTTTTTTGGTTTTTAATGTTTTGATGATTTTACAAAGAGCTGTGACAACCTACACCCTTACCTGAAGGGAATATTTATAGGCTATCTCTTAATTTTTGAATCACCATAAAGATTACTTTAGGGGAATTGCCTAATTTTCATGATCTCCATGATAATTTTTGCATCCCTACACAAGAAGACTGGGCTACGTTTTGCTGTTGGCACACAGCCTATTACGTGTTCCAGGCTTGGTGGAATTGTCTGGGATCTTGGAAGTACTGATAATTCCTTGATTTGGAAAGCATTAAATACACTTAACTGAAATGGTAGCCCTGTTTAAAATTGTAGAGGACAGCTGCAAATGCATCAAGTCTGAAGCCAGGTGACTAACACCACAGGCTTTTATCTCTTTATTCATGATCATTATTGGCTATGACCTCTGTGACTGCTGAATGGCTCCAAACTTCCCTCACCCAGTGCCTGGCGACCCCTTATATGGACCACAGTCAGCCAAACACTCCAATTAAGGTGATGTGAACTTGAGTAAACTAATGACATTTTTTTTTATCCCCCGGTATTGTGATCTTAAGACTTTTCTCTACAGTGGGAGAGGATACCTTAATTTTCACAGAGAGTTCAATTGGCCATAATTAATAACGTATGTCATTTAGAACTACACTTACCTGCAGAAAATAGACTGCATTCAATTTATTTAAGGGAAATTTTAAGATCCCATTTTTTTTCTCATTTTAAGCTTTTTGAAAAATGTGGCAGAGATAGGGGCAGAGAGGATCCGAAGCAGGCTTTGTGCCACTGACATCAGTGAGCCTGATGTGGGGCTCAAACTCACAAACCATGAGATCATGACTTGAGTCAAAGTTGGACACTCAACCGATTGAGCCACCCAGGTGCCCCTAAGCTTATTTTATTTATTGTGATTACATTAACACATAACATGATATGAAGACACTGAATCACAAACACTTTCAAATATAACCTGTTTGCACGGCGTCTAAATGCCTTACTCTTACTGTTTTAATCAGAATAGTAATACTTAGAACTGGTAAGTCTTAGGAAATACAGAAAAGAGTATTTGTGAAGAGCTAAAAGACTTTTTAAATTCGGATAGGGTCACAATTTAGTTGAAGGCCATCATTCATCCATGAATTTGATCAATGTGGATTGAGTACAACCATGTGCCAGGAATTGACAATGTAATAATGGTCAAAGTGAAATTCCAGGAACATAGTTTTGACAGTGTTGTGGTACAGCCATGTACTAGGTGCTACAAGAACACTCGGATAATGGTGAACAGATGGAGGTGATGAGGCAGATCATTGAGAATTTGCTCGTAATTTAAAACTAAACTCTTAGACATGTGATGACACTACCTTATCCGATAGCAATGCTGACATCACTCATTGACTCACTTTTTTCTACATTGTAAATAAATTATTTACTCTTCTCTGTTTTACTGGGAAGAATTTGGTCTATGCATAAGAATACAGACAGCATATACGTAATTTATGAAACACAATAATCAAATACTCAACTTTAGAAAGTGAAACTTATCATTACCGCTGATGACCTCATAGCCCTTCCTTACCAATTCCCAAACTCGCTTCTGCCCCGGAAGTAAACATTAAATGTAAATTAATAATTTAAATCATTGTTAATCATCTTAAGTTAATAGTAACAATTGTATGCCTTTATGGATTGGTGATATCCATAAGTAATGGATTCTTTTATTTCTGAAGTTGTAAAAGATGTTATTCACTGATTGCCTTTCATAAATGAGGTATAGTTTCTAACTTGCGAATTTTTTCAACACCTTATCTGAGACTCATCTTGGGGCATGTGGTTCTAGTTCACTCATTTTCGCTGCTATATTGTATTTCATTATGTAGTCATAGAAAATCTATGCATTTATTTATTCAGTGAATGAGTTAGTTATTTTTGGTCTCACAAACAATGTTGGTGTAAACATTTTCTTGCATGCTAATTCATGCATGTGTTGGAGTTAACTTGATAATGCCAATTTGTTTCCATAGAGGTTATGCCAATTTTCACTCCCACTGGCAGCATTTAGAATTTCTGGCTTTTCCATATCCTTGCCAACATTTGGCATTATTACACTTTTAATTTTTTTTCTTGACAATCTGGTGGTTGTAAATTGTATCTCTTCGTGACTTAATTTACCCTATTATTAAGGAGATCAAAAGTCTCTACATATACTTATTGATTCTTCATGTTTCTTCTGCTTTGAAATATCTATCACTTTCTTTTATTTTTCTATGAATTTTTTTTATGTGAATTCAAGAGAATTCTTCAGATATTCTGAGATATTAGCAGATGTGTCTACAATCCACTCTTTCCTTTTGTGCCTTTTCTTTTCACTTTCTTATGTTCATCCTTTTGATGTATAGAGGTTCCTGATTTGAATGTAATGTAAGTTAGTGCTTCTTATACCGTATATGTGAACTTACTCACTCTGCACACCTAATGATAGTCTATACTTTCTTCTAGAAATGTAGTGTTCTAGAAATGTAGTGTTCCCTTTTGCATTTGACTTTTAATTCATATTGACTGATGCTCATGGGAGGTAAGGATCTTCATTTTTATTTTGCCCACCTAGTATACGCAATGTATGAGAAACACCACAATGAAATCTAATAACGCACGATGGAATAAAATAAAGGACAGTGTGCCTCACTTCAACAGACAGGAGTAGTGAGGAAAATACGTTAATACCAACCATACCTTGAGTTGGTATGTCACTTCATAAATTAAACAGTCCTTCACGCAACCAGAAATTTGCCATGTGAACTTCCTAAAACGTAGGTCGCATTATTCCACTCCTGTGTTTAAAAAACCTCAGTGTTTTATTGTTGTTTTCACCTGAGAACATTCTCTTTATGTTTTTACTATGTTTTAATCGAAGCATAGGTGACCCACTGCGTCATGTTGGTTTCAGGTGTCGAAACACAATGATTCAACAACTCGATGCATTACTGTATGCTTGCCCCAACTGCAGCCAGCTCTCATCTCTCACCATGCAATGCAGTTATAATGCCACTGACTGCATTTCCTATGCTGTGCCTTTCATTCCTGTGACTTGTTCATTCCATAAGTGGAAGCTTGTATCTTCCACTCCCCTTCACTCATTTTGCCCATCTCCCACCCCCTCCCCCTGGCAACCATCAGCCTGTTCTCTGAATTTATGGGTTTGATTCTGCTTTGTGTGTGTGTGTGTGTGTGTGTGTGTTTAGTTGTTTGTTTTGTGCTTTCGATTCCACATATAAGTGAAGTCATATGGTATTTGTCTTTCTCTGTCCAACCTATTACACTTAGCATGATACCGTCTTCAGCCATCGATGTTGTCACAAGTGGCAAAATCTCATCCTTTTTGAGGATAAAATCTTCGGCGTTTTCACATACTGTCCAAAAACAGAACTTAAGCTCCTGAACTCCACCAGCACGACACTTGGTCACTTAACCACCTTCTACCTCTGCAGGGATTGCTGTGTCCACCAGCCCACTTGTCTTCCTCTTCCAGACACACTGAATCGTGTGGAATTCAAAGTTCCACGCCATCTTTTATTGTCATTCCTTTCTTCGCTTCTGAGGGTAGTTTAGTTAGTTTAGTCAGAAGGCTGCCAGAACTCTGGAGAAGAAACAATGACTTACTAAGGTAGTGGGTGTGAAAATATGATGAGATCATTTGAGAATGAGGAAGAAAATACATTCGGTAGGACGCTTGGACTATGCAGACATATAAAAATGAGGGAAACGGGGCGCCTGGGTGGCGCAGTCGGTTAAGCGCCCGACTTCAGCCAGGTCACCATCTCGCGGTCCATGAGTTCGAGCCCCGCGTCGGGCTCTGGGCTGATGGCTCGGAGCCTGGAGCCTGCTTCCGGTTCTGTGTCTCCCTCTCTCTCTGCCCCTCCCCCGTTCATGCTCTGTCTCTCTCTGTCCCAAAAATAAATAAAACGTTGAAAAAAAAATGAGTGAAACAAACAAAAAAGAATGAGTGAGACAGAGAGTAGATGAGAGTTAATCTCATTATTTTCATGTAGCAAACTTCCTGATGTGCCAACATATATCTCTTTGCATGACTAAAAGAGCAAAGGAAAAAGTAGGAAGCAATTAAAACAGACCTTTGATTTTGGCAATTCAGTTCCTTGGCTATAGATTTTTGGATAAGCTTGCTTATCTATATCGGTATTTTTTTCACCATATTTTTTTTTTTTTTTTGGTGAATCTATATGCTGCCATCTTCAATAGTGCATCATTTATAAACAGGTAATGCTCTTGTTAGGACAGAATTTTTAGTAATTTCATAGTATGTACACTTTTGGCCAAAGCTAATCTTCTTCAGAGAAACTTCTTGATTGTTCACGTGAGCATTCAAAGCATTCAGTGGATCTTAATATCCAATTAAAATATATTTAAAGCTACTTTTTACTTAGTCACAGTCAACTAAAGCCTTTAATGAAAGAAGAATTCCAAACTATGCATACAATTTTAGTTCGTGATTTCACTATTGCAGACATTAGCCAGTGTTAATGTTTTTACTCATTCTTTAGCTGAATCAAGTGCTTGGAAATGCAAACCAATAAAATGTATCCTTCTTCTAATGTCCTTTAAAATTCTATGCCTAGAAAATCTTTCAAGTTTTTCTTCAAGCAATTTTTGTGCACGTGGGATGGGCACAATTCCCTTTTAAACTGTTCTTTCTGCAGAAATTAATTCAAATTCCACCAAATTTGCAACGAGCCGTGCCACCCAGCATGTTTCTTATAATCAATGGCAGCCTGTGTCTTTTCAGACTCGTTGCTGCACTTAGTGGCCCACTGAGCTCAAACAGCAGCCCATTCCAGAGGCTGCGGACCTTTTTCTGATCAATACCAGCCTCAGGATCCGTGAGGTCAAGTTTGTGTCCTTTCTTGCTACAGAGCTACTTCTAGGCGAGGTCACTTTTCTTTGTGTTCCTGGCCTCTCGCTCACTTCCTTTATTTTGGGATCATTGGATCTCTGCTTTCAAGCTCCCTGCACTCAAGCCCCGCTGAGCTGCGGCACTACCTTTGTCAAAGTCTCTTTCCAGCAAAAGCCCCGCCAAGGCTCACCTCTGCACCTTGCACCGCGGCCCCTCCTCAGATCCCCGCGGAGGGTTGGGGTGGGCAAGGCCTCTGTAGAAACTCAGCTATTGTTGCTTTGGCTTCTCCTTTTCCTTTATATACAGACCAGCTATTCCTCTAGTGTTCCAACACACCTCCAAAGTGGAAATGCAGAATGCTGGAAAATTCATGGACTTTGGGGATGGTGAAAGACCTTTTCCATCTGTGACCTTCTTAGCCTCAAAATTTTCAGGGCTTTATGTGAGAACTAACATTTTACCACATGCAAACATAACATTTCAATACACAGTAGGCTGTAAAGAAATGCTAGATACTGCGCTTGACCGTGACCGCACCTTTTGCCGGTGACATTTCAGCCCTCTCCATTTCTTAATTAATTAATTAGTTCATTCAACCCTCCCTTTCTTTTGAGTCCCTCTCCTCTGGGAGGCACTTAGTGTTAGCCACATAATCTGGGCTGATAGTTTCACCTTATCAAAATATTTAATACAGCTCTTTACTAAATCTAACCAAATCTATCTAAATTGGCACAGTTTTCTAGACTTTCCATTGGTCCCGCCACCTCATGCATCACGTGTTCTCAGAGATTTTGAAAAATGGAGCACGGGTTAGCTCCAGTTCTGTGGAGACCCCCCTCAGCTTCCCCAGACAAGAGTCAGGGGCTCCACGTTTGGTTTTCCAAACCAATTTCTAGACTGGGAAAGTTCAACTGAGCATTTTCTTCCCGGGGCAGGGAGGGAAGGGGGGCGTGGAAAGTTCCATTTCAGCTACCACTCCTGCAGTAGTGAGAGAAAGAATCCTTTTCGGTTTGCAATCTCCAAATTCGGTGGCTATCATCATCCTTCATCAGAGAGCGTGCACACTAAGAAAAGAGCACATGGTGATGGGTGGTATCTTGAAACACAGCTCTGGACTTTTCTCTCTGGGTGTCTTTTGTAACAATAAGATATCCACATACAAATATCTGGCATAGCCTTTATCTATTTACCCATCCATCTATCCATTCTTTGGACCGCTTTGGATTAAGTAGCTAGGCTTGCCAGGCACTGGGTTTAGCGCATAACAAAATTTCAAAAAAATATTGATAAAAGAAATACAAACAAGACAAAGGGATTGAAAAGAAGGTTCAAGCGCACAGCTGAGAGTGCTGTACGCAGGCGTGGTTTCTTGCTGTCCGTAACCATGCCTGCACTCCTTACCGCTTTGTTGCGGTCTTACAGGCTCTTCCTGTAAACTGCCTCCAATTTTCTGTCTCTCTACCTCCTGAGGCAGGCTTGATTCCTCCTCCTTCTCTTTTTGCAAAGTTATTTGCATTTTAGGATAAATAAAAAGGGATGCCGAGGGATTCAGGCCCTTAGGTTGGTACTGAACGGTGCAAACGAATTAGTCTTTATTGCTGGTGGTTCGACGGGGCCCCTCCCGTCAAAAGATCCAGATTGTTATCGGTCGCTGACCAGTGGATATTTGAATGCGATTTTCATACAAAGCTTCATTGATTCCTCAGAGTGGTGATTGTGTTACACCCCTGCGCCAGGTGTAGATGTGAGGTTCCTTCTCCACGGGTAGACTCGAATGTTGTGCAACCTGTGGTCTTGTAAATGGGGGGGGGGGGGGGGGGGGGGTCACGAGCTGCTGAAGTTTGCCTGAGCTTTTCAACAGTAACAAGATAGGCCACCGTAGCTTCTGAGCGTGCGGATGCCCTTCTGGAGTAAACCGCAGAAATGCTACTTTTTTTTTTTCTTTATACACACCCTCTCCCACCTTTACGCCATTTCCTGTTAGCAACCTCAAGTACAAACTTGAGTATATTCAGAATATATAATACTAGTGCGTACAATTTCACACCCTGCTTGTTTTTGCCTCACTTGTTAATATTCGGCAGTTCTAGAGCGTGAAACCTGGAAGAGGGAATTTTCTCGAATCCACACGTGTCCACTCGTGAAAGATGCACTGAATGTCTACACGTGCCAGGCAATGTTTTAAGAGGCTGGGGGGAGGGGGGGCGCCTGGGTGGCTCAGTCGGTTAGGCGTCCGACTTCTGCTCGGGTCACGATCTCGCGGTCCGTGAGTTCGAGCCCCATGTCCGGCTCTGGGCTGATGGCTCAGAGCCTGGAGCCTGTTTCCGATTCTGTGTCTCCCTCTCTCTCTGCCCCTCCCCCGTTCATGCTCTGTCTCTCTCTCTGTCTCAAAAATAAATTAAAAAAAAAAAAAAACGTTAAAAAAAAAAAAAGAGGCTGAGGGGGCACCTGGGTGGGCTCAGTCCGTTAAGTGGCCAACTCTCGATTTCATCTCCGGGTCACGATCCCAGGGTTGTGGGATGGAGCCCCAGGTCAGGCTCTGCGCTGTTAGCACGGAGACCGCTTGGGAGTCTCTCTCTCCCTCTCTGCCTCTCCGCCACTCGCACTGTCTCTCTCAAAATAAACAAATAAACTTTTTTTTTTTTTTTTTAAATTTTGCATAGGCTTTCAAGGGGGTGATGACAGTTCAGAGAAATTGTGCTACCGGTCCGAGTCGCTGGCACTTGGGAGGGGCAGACCTAGAATTCCGATCCCAGACGGCGCGATTCCAAAGTGGAGGTCACTGTCCGTAGGCTGCGCTCCCTGCCGCCCCCCACCCCGCCTCCCCTCCAGAGACAGAAGAATCGCTTTGTCCTCATGGAGTTCACAGTCTGTGGCCAGAGACACAGACATGCAAATGAGGACTGCCCTGTGATGTGCACTTGGGGTGAGGTGCAGGAGAGGTCTGACCGCAGGGTCAGGGTGGGCAGCAAGGGTGCTCAGGTGACAGGCTGGAAAGCCATGCGAGGTAAGGTAGCTGGGGAAACACCCATGCGAAGATAGCACTGAACTGATGGAACAAGGAGAGTAAATGTGGGTCATTCCCAAGACATTCTCTTCAACTAAACGGACTGTACTTTATTTTTTTCCTCCACAGATGGAGAGTGCCAAGAACGAACATTCTAAATTGAGGGGGGGAACACTCCCTTGAAACAAAAATAAAGCATTTTTTCCCTTTCTCCCCAAAATAACTTCTGCTCACTGGCTTTTTTTTTTTTTTTTTTCCTTTTCTTTTTAAAAATCTGAGACTGACGCTCCATAAGCTCCTAAGGTTGGGTCTAGAAATGCAACGCACTCCATCCTTTTCCGCTCTGCGGGCAAGAAGCAGAGGGTAATGCCGGCAGAAAGTTATAAAACCCTGGAAACGAGAATCCGGCACCACCTTGCCATCTTGCCCTTAAAGATCATGCTGCTGCTGCTATCCTGAAGCAGGTGAACGCTGGCTACAGATGCAGGCTCCAAGCCATTATTCTAACCCGCGCCGTTAGTGCAAAGATTTCATTTGCCAAAAGTTGCTGGGTCCCATCACGCTTGGAAACCTAGAGCATGCTCGGCATTCACTCGGTGGCGGTTCCGTCTCACTTTAACAGCGTGCAAGTGCACCGAGGAGACGGGTCCTGGGCACATTCTTACACATATGAATAAATAATGTTCAAGCTAATAAGATCTCTGAGAGAAAATGATGATTGTCTCTAATCACTAACCTTAAGCGGCAGCGAACCATATTATCAAACACCTTCATTTCTTATAAAACTATCTATCACACACAATATAGACCTGATGAAAAAGAAGGTGGAAGTAATCAGGACAGAATGCCAATTACCTCATTACTTGTCATAGCACATTGTAACTGGAAATTGCTTCTTTCAGGTTCTGTTTGCTCAGGCAATTACAATAAACTCTCTGCTTGACATGTTGTTTGCACAGATGTAGTGCATTAATAAACATGAGGGCTAATCTGAATTATTGAACCAGCCACAATAATTCCAACAAAGGATTTATAATAAGTCCAAGAAAGCTGAGGTATCACTGGAATTCCCTTTAAGCAACACTGACATACTTTATCGCATGTAAAATCCTCAAATTTAATGTACAGTACTGGAACATGTCCCCTAGGTATTTTATATTTTCTGTGGCTTTAAGTCCTAAGCAACTGCCATTATGAAGGAGAATCAAGACCGCTAAGGTAAGTGGCAATATCGCAGGCTTAAAGGGAATTCCTTTATTTGCTGTATGGCGTGATCTCGAGTTCTTTTTACCCCGTTTGTCTCAAGCCTGATTTCATTTAAAAGAAAAATGTGCTCAGGTAGTAGCAGAACGTTAAGGGTTTCAGAGTATCATGGAAAGTGTACGGTTGTCCAAGGACTAGAATGAAGGATTTGAGGACCTTCTCTCCTGCTCATATTTCTAGAAGGACATCCTGCAAACACAGGAAGCCTTACCACGAACGGTTGCGCATCGCGGTCAAAGTGCTGAATAATCTCTTAGAGCAAAGCTCAGGTAAAGTGGTCTTCACCCACATTGGGTTCACCTGAGTTCATTTATTTTTCAGTAGAAGTTTATTATTATAAGAAACATTGTAAGGGCAAAACTATATTCACTTGAGAAAACAAATGTGTGCCTCATCAATTTCTACCACACAGAGGCTGGATTCTAAACGACTTTGTTTTTTTGTTTTTGTTTTTGTTTTTTTTGGTTTTTTTGGCCATGTGAGTAGTGATTAGAATTAGAAATAGAAAAGGGAGAATCGGATGCATTTGTGCATGATGACTTCATGGAGGGGGGTTGGGTTATTAATGCTATTTATTTACTGTGAGTGAGAGTACTTCCTCGCCTTTGAAGTTTAGGTCAGAATGATCTGGCAAACTGTCTCCAGACAGAGTCCTTGGTGTTGTAAAAGCAACATGATCCTGGCAGCAGGTAACCAAGGCAGGTCTACATTCCTAAGCCAAGTCATAAAAAGTAGAGTCCTATCATGGTTTTGTTACTGTCCCCCGCCCCCTCCACCCCCCCCCCCCGCCCCGCACATAAAGCAAGACTTATGACACACAATTGTTTCTCAATTTCCTTGGGTGCTCAGTCCCATTTGGATGTCATGTGATTCATCGCATCCTAATATTGGTGCAGTGGGTTGATTTCAAATCCAAATTATCATCCTAGCAAATAGTCATTCAGTTGTAATCTCTCTGTGAAAAAGGAGACGAGGCTGCCATTGTGGACCCCTTTTGGAATGAAGACTATGTATTGTTTTAGCTCTAAATGTTTCCCAGGTGTATGATGCGTTAGCGAATACCCCTGAGATTGTCAAGTAATCTCAAAAGATTGAGAAATAGTTTGTCTTTTCCTTGACATTTTTATTCTCCAAACACAGATATGAAGGGGTGAAACAAATGGGTTTTTTCCCCCTCTTAAAATTGGCTTTTTGTACTTTGATTAATAGTTAAATGTGAAATTAAAGTTTTGCATGTAGGACTTCTTTGCATCCAAACCCACAGGCTCATATAAAGAGCCAGAAACTATCAGTTTCTTTCCCCTCAAACACAGGACCACTTCTGATCTCCCTCTCTCCCTCCTCACCCCCTCCCTCTCTCAGCATCTTGACTCACTCTACCCCACCCCCAACTTCACGAAAGGCTGCTTTGCTAGGACAGAAACCACCCTTTATATGGCTTAAAAAGAAAACGTGAATCAAGATATCTCAAGCACTAATGGGATATATTAAAGCAATTCAATTATTTTAATCTCTTTCATATATCATGAAATTATGTAGAACAATTTCATTTGAGTGTTACCATCACTGTTGAGACTGCAATTGTGAATTGTTACACCAGCAAATATTGAAGAACATGAGTGCTAGTGAGGTTCTATGGCGGTGTATGCCAGTGAGGAGGAGAATGACACCAGGAGGGAAATTTCCATCATAATCAACTTATTCATTCTGTAATAGCCTCCTTAGGAATCATGCTCTGAGATTATAATGTTCTATGATTAGTTTCAGTCCAAAGTTAATGTTGTTCTTTGAGTTAGTGTTTGCTTTACTCAAGTTATAACGCTCTCACATAGAGTGAGAGTACTTTTAATTATAAAATAATTATAAAAATAAATTGAATAAAATAAATGAACAATAGGTTAAAGGCAGATGAATTAGACCATTTAAATACTACACAGAGTAAGCCTTCTTTGAAAGACAAAATACATATGAAAGTTAAAATCAGGAGAGCCAGTTTCCATGAAACAAAAATTACTTTTTAGTTAATTTTAACCGTTTAATTCCCGGTTCCTTAAAGCAGATTTTCAGAATTACTTTTCACTTATTGAAAAACATGTACACCCTCAGGATATGGTGGGAATAGCTGGGTTCCCCCGATTAGTTTTAAGTGACTATGTTTTACCCAAGTGAATATTCAGAACCAAAAATATAAACTACACGATTCTTTAAATGTTATAATATCAATAACGCAAGTTAAATGATAGAAAATCAAAGCTCAGAAAAGTCTTAATCTTTATTCCACTATTAGCTAATGCAATTTAAGCATATGTATAATTGGAGTGTGTTAATAAGATTATACACAACAAAGTTTCCATGCAGTAAGTAAGATTTTGGAGATGACAGCATTAATCTCTCTTTATATCATCTCTCCACATTGGTATTTATTCATATCCATATTGAAATTACATTATCAACGAATATTTATATCTCTTCATGATGTATAAAAACAAATTAAAAGTAATAAAGATATAGTCATATAATTTATAAAAATAGGCTAGTGGATGAAACCCATGGGAAATTGTATACAAATTGCAAAATAAGAAACAAAACACACATTCCTACTCATTCTGGCCTAATTTTATTCCCAATGATTGTAATTAAATATCAGAGGGTCCATTTATGTCCCACAAGATACATTGAATAGAGATTTGGTCTGGATCATTTACTTTGTACTTAATCATTATTAAAGCTTTAGGAAATGTGTGTGTGAAACTTTGAGAGACACCCTGTTATCACACTCACACACAACTGTGTGTATATTCTATCTATCCATCTATCCTCATACTCAAATGCATATGATATAAGAGTTGCTTATAATATTTTGTATACATATAATACTTTGTATAAACTCTCATACTAATACATGCGTACCTATAAAATGCTGGTCAACTAAGCAACATTCATGTCCTCTCTTTAAGTTCCAGCTTCATTAAGTTGATTTTTGAAAAAAGAAAGAAAGAAAGGAAGAAAGAAGAAGAAAAAAAGAAAAAAAGGAAGAAAGAAAGAAAGAAAGAAAACACTGATTTCATGGCAGTTCTTGTTTTTACTTGAAAAAAATAAGAAATTAAATTTTATTATTTTAGCCTAGTTATCTATTAAAACAGTCAAAATCTAAAATGCTAGTCAAAAAAAGTAAGGTGATCAACACCGGTCCAATATTGGAAAACCAGAGGGTGTATATTGTGAGCCGGGGCCAGGAATGAACCACCCACGTGAGATATTAAGAGCAGAGGAGGCTGGAACACACCCAGACAGCACTAGTCTTCACGTTATCCTCGTTTCCATTTCCATTAGTTTGTAATGCTTTTCCCCAATATAAGCTAAGGCAATGTCCCATTGAAACGTAAAACTGACATTTCTGTCAGCCTAGTTCCTTCCCCAATTCCTTCTTCCACTCTGGATTCAATTAATCCCAAAATATAAACATACAACACTCACACAATTACACTGGAGTATTGCGTACAGGAAGCATGGAAAAAGAAATACAAGTAATGTTCCTAAAATGTAAAGAGGCTATTGATTAAATTTCAAAGTAACTGACATTTGTGGACAGTATATATCTTAAAGAGGGACAAACATTTCCTAAAACCTTTCATGGTACTATTTAGAAATTTCACTTTATATACCCATCAGATAGCACTGGAAACTATGAAAGAAATAAAAGCTACAGATCACAGTTTATCAAACAGTTTTAGCTCAAATGTTTCAAGTACATTTTGCTTATCAGGGAACAGAGAATTTCAGGTTACAAAGCAAACAGCCATTTAAAAAGCTACTAAAAGTGTTGCCAGGACACTCCTTGAATTTCTGATTCCATGCTGAGAAATCATGAATCATTTGTGCGAATTTTCCCTCCTAGTTACCTATTCACATCCGTGGACCAGAGAATTCTCCAATCCTTATAAACATGACATATATCCGTGGCAAACTCATTAAAAATACCTATTTGTTATACATTTTGTGAGTATCTGTAGTCTTACCAAGCCTTTCCAAACAATTACATTATGATGCTATTTTCTTTTATATTCTGCATTTAAAAGGGTAGTGAATTGCCATTCTATGCGACATCCTCTGAGTTCAAAACATGACATCAACAAATCATCAGCCCTTTATGCTTCCCCATAAACCTACTTCTTTCCTAGGAGAGATTAGCAAATGGAATTGAAAGACAATGTGTTACCCTTTCTCTGAGGCTACCAGCGTGGTAATGTTGAATGTTGTATTTGGATTCTTCACCCTCAGAAGTGGATGCAGTTGGTCACATGGGTGCCACACTTCTTTGGGAGGCTGTCCTCATAACTATTTGCCAGTTGTATATTAATTTTTTTCACGAGCCATATACTCCCGGGATAGCAAAGCAACTTGCTACAAAATCAGAATTTGACGGCTTTTATTTGTCTTTAAGAATTTCTTAAAGCCCTTCTTTTCCTAATTCAGAAGTACCCCCAAACAGCCTCTGAAATACTTAATGATAGACTAGGTTTCAATGTTGTTGTTGTTGTAGTTCATCTAAAGAAATGGGCGTGTGCAGCGCCTGTAAAGGTGAAAAGTTTTGCCACGTGAGTTCCTCACCTAAGAACTCCATTTGCTCCTACATGAGTAGGCAGAAAACACAGGGCAGGAGAAATCAATGCGTTTTGCATTTCCCGGGGATGGTAAAAGACTACTAACTGCGGATGCTGTGGAGAGACACCTGCTGAGAAACCGAGGATAGAACACAGTGAGGGACAGGGTGAGGAGCTGTCAGGACCATGGACGGTGCAGCACTGAGATATTGACTGAGGGCTTTTAGAAAGTGCTTTAGAGAAAGTTGCTTGCCTTTACTCCAGCAAGAAAACTCAATACTGGAGACTTTGGGGGGCTGAAAGCAGAGAACTTGCTGTGGGGAGAAAGGTAAAAAGAGTCATCCCTCCATTAGATCCTTTCTCCAGGAGACAATCTGAAAAGGGCAATTATAGGATGTTGTAAATGTCAGCCATCCACCCTGAGAGGACTTAGCAACTTTTATTTAAAGAAAAAAAAAATTGACATCTCTGAAGTTTAGCTGTTTGGGGAGGGCATTCTAAACTAACGTGCTTTAAAACGTCCCTTTATCAGGGTTATTTTCATCACAAGAAAGTGCAACAGAGAAGAATCAGGAAATAGTCACATAATTGGCAGCTCTTTTGATTTTGGACCAAGCTTATTTAGATCATGCTTATTTTTTTTTTCCCCATGATCAAATTACCTTACAGAGTTGCATCTTCGAAAACAAGTTCACTGGGAGCTATCCAAAAAATTAAATTCTGAAGCAAGGAAATTCAGTAAGTTATGCTTTGTTGAGGACACAAGACTCACCTCTGACAATTATATCAGTGTAGTCTATACTTAAGTGCAAACCCGTGGCTTTTTACTTTGTTTTGTAAGTGGAGTGGCATTAGAGTTTCCTGTCCCTCCCCCTCCTATGCTTTAGCCATTGAAAACAGCGACAAAAAATAGTTTATTTGACACAGGGTGGATATTAAACAAAACTTCTCTCAACCAAGAAAACGCAAACCTTCACCAGCAAAGAAACAGACACTCGAAATACTGCAAGGAAGCAAGCTTACCTTTTTGCTTGTCCTGTTCATCTTAATATTTCAAGTGCTAAAGTAGCAGTGTCCCGTAAAGCTTCCCCCCTTGGCAGAACTGCATGAACTGATACAGATTCAAAGAAAGCGAATGGGAGCTTTACCAATGAAAATGTGGAAAATCCAAGAATTAAGGTGCCGTTATTTCGATTTGAAGAGAGTACAGTCTATTTCTTAGAATATGTGACTCAGTGCATATTTCCTTGCCATTGTTTGGAGGTTCACTTAACCATAAAGAGGAAACATGGCAACAAAAGTGGAAGGGAACTCAGTGAAGCGTGGCTGGCTTGACAACAGGCTTTCTGCAGGTTAGCCAAAATTAACTGGCAAAAGCTCGCCCAAACCCCTTTGTCTGCCGCATTTGCACCATAATGTCAGCCTCTCTTCGCGTATTCCACCGATCCAGTTTGACCGTTTATCCTAAAAGATGGAAAAAGTCATTTTTGGCTCTGTCCCTGAAAGTTACTTTATACGGGATTGTGCAATCGTGCTACAAAAGATACAAAAGGGAAAGTGCGCTTCACATGGCCACAATTAGGGCTTCTGTTTCCGCTCTCCTGCCCTTGTCAAAGCTTTGATTTAGTTTTCCTCGGTTTTGTCCAAGGGTCATTACAGATGTCTGCAGACGATTAGCATCTCCCCCCCACCACGGCCCCTATCCAACTGGGTGATTAGCAAATTAAAACTTTGCGTTCTTCTGTGTCTACCGAGACTTACTGGAGAAGATGAACAAATGTGGCTAATTGTGGAGACTTGAGGGGAGCATCAAGGTGTTTGTCTCTGAATTTGGGTAGCTAAATACGAAGTTAGCCACTGGGCACCCCCGTTATGTCACATGCTCCAGCATTTAATGAAGCATTCAGCTCTGAAACTTAGAAACAATTGTATCCTTGATGGGGAGCTTCAGGAACATTTTGCATCCATGCCATATCCAAATGGTGCCAACCTAACCCTTTATAAACCATATTTGGTGTATACCATGAACACGGTGGAACATATTTGCAGCCTCCATTTCAGAAACTGAAATCCCTACTCTATGTAAGGGCTCGGTATGTTTTTCAAAGCATTCAAGACCTGTGCATTAGGGCAAATGACAACTGTAAACAAGGCATTCAAATGATCCAGGGGAGGCCGTGTCTTTGATTTCAAGCGACGATTGAAATATAAGAAAAGCTTCCCTGGTTCCATCTTTGTTAGCAGAGTGAATGTTTGATTAGGTCAGCAGACAGAGGAAGGAAAGCCTTTAGCGTAACTACCCCAACCATATATAAGGATATAGAATCTACAGATGGGTAGGTAGGATGCATCACAAAAGTCAGACTTTCATTCAAAATATGCATTCTGCAATATGACTATAGTCTACACTAGAACATAACAAAAAAAAAAATATTTTGAAGTTGCCCCATCTCTGTTTTGCTTGCAATTGCTTGGTAGTGAATCAAACAAGTGGGTGAAACAGCCCCCAAAGTGTAGAAATTGTTGGAAAATGAAAAGGCAGAAGGTCACATTAAGCCACACACTGAGTCAAAAATGCGGTTAAAACTCAAATGCAGACCATCCTAATTTCAGTCTTATTCCTGAATTCATCTACACAGGCTCAAAACAGTGGCAGCCAAACCCCCATTTCATGGCATTGCCTCCTGGAGTAGCCAGCAGGAGGCTATATAGGAGTGAGGCATCCTCACTATGTAGAATCAAACTGTGTTACCACTACAACATGACTTATTCTGTCTCCACCAAGAAAGTAAGCTGTTAGAGCAAAGGGGCTTATTGATAAAGGCTGAAAAGGCAAGTTTGGTGTCTGAGGCCATCTTTGGTTTTCCAGTTTTTGAGAAAAGATGTTCATAATGGCGTATTTCTTATCCACTGCTGATGAGCCAGGAAATAACATAAAAAGATAGGGACATGAATCAGTAGTCTCTAGACAGTCCCTTTACATCTTATAAAAAAGCAATTTCCAAATCAATACATTGACTCAGAGAAAACGAATTGCAGCCTGATAAGGGGAGCCACGCCCCATTCTTCAGCGCTAGGGTATTCTGGGACCATAAAATCTTGCACTAAAATCACGTTTGTTAAACATCCAGCAAAATAGGAGTGACAGACCAGGGTAGTATCCCGATAAATAGGATTTTGTTTTTATTATGTTATCCCTCGTATCACACATGTCTAAATTCTACAGTATCTCATAGAGGAATTTTAGTTTAGTAATAAGGAAACATTAGTGGTAAATGTGAGAATGTAAACAGTAATCGCTAATTGAACGAAGGCAAACACCACTACTCTTTACCAGCGCTGACATTTAAAATAGACGCAATCTTCAACAGTCCAACTGCTCTGATTTTCTAAAAGTAAATGTGCTTTCTTACAGGGAAGTCTTATTTTCTTACTCAATATTCGTTTGCTTTCCCAATTTCCATTATATGTTCCTGTATCTTACTGGAAAAGTAAGACACCAAACAAAAGAGACAAATGAATGGGTAGTTTTGCAAACTTTTCCCTCAAGGGAAGTGGCTGGAGGGCATTGCTTCGATGTCCTTGAAACTTTCTCCTCTCATCTTGCCAGCTGCAGCCACAAGGGAGGATTTCCATTCTCCCCAGTCCACGGTCTTTCCAGAGTCCTCAGCACTTACTACCCGAATCTTCTTAACTCTTTCATTTATATGATGTTGCTTTATTTCATTGGAATTGTATGTACTTGATAGAATTTAGTAACAGGTTTAGACATTCCCTATGCTGTCTAGCCTAGTGTTAGGTATATGGAACAACTGAAAATATACTTGCTCATTTGGTTTTCTTCTGCCTCTTTTTTTTTGAAATTTGATCTAGATCTTTCTACATATAGTGATGATGAAGAGGAGTAGGAAGGAAGGGGAGGGGGTTATAATAGTCATAGCTAGGTTATGGCCATTGGATTTATTTTACACGTTTTGTTTTGGGAAGAGAAAAAAGATACTCTTTACTAAGCTAGAAAACAGATAAAAACCAGGACTGTCGTAGACAACCTTGACCTATAGTCATCTACATCAAACAAATATCAGTTGAGTCCTTATCGGAAGCTGTTTTACCTCTCTCAGTATATTTATTCTTCACTACAGTCCTACAAAGCAAATACTATTATCTTATTTAACAGATGAGTACATGAGGTGTGGAGCAATTTCATAAGTATACCATCGTCACAGAGCTCAAAACTAGGAGAGTCCAGAATTCAGATACTGATTTGATTCTAGTGCCTACATTTAAAGTTGTTTAAAAAACTTTTAAATTTTTTTCTGTAGTATTTTTTTTCTGTGGTTTTTCTAAAGAAGGAGCTAAAGACATTTGTAAATCAAGGCAAAATTCCCAAGAAATCATCGCAAAAATATAGCACTATTGCCCTAAGCACTGTGCAGGAATTTTATATATTTTTGTACAATAATTAAAATCCAATTGGTACTTATGGATTTTTTTGTTGAATCTTCCGTAGGAATCTTAAGTGTATTGTCAACAAAATACTAGAGAAAATGGAGTTATTTTCTAACTAGAAAGTTTTTGAGGTCTGTTTTGTTTAAATGATTTTACTCATAGCTTCTCTTGTTTACCCCATAATAACCCCACAGTAACCCATAGTTTATGTCCCTCTTTTACCTATATACACACAACAAATCATGAATCATTAGTAAGTCCAGAGTGATGTCTTAAAAAAAGAAAAAAAATACAGGTCTGAAAGATACTTCTATGAAAAAAAAAAAAAAAAAGAAAGATACTTCTATGAATCCAATGATAGTGTCCCCTCAGTTCTGACAGGTACCCCCTGATGGAATTAGTATTCTTATAAGAAGAGGAGGAGTGGCACCTCGGCAACTCAGGTTGGGTGTCTGACTCTTGATTTTGGCTCAGGTCATGATCCCCACATGGAGCCCCACCTTGGGCTCTGTACTCGGCATGGAACCTGCTTAAGATTTTCTCTCTCTCCTTCTCCCTCTGCCCTTAAGCCCGCTTTTGTGCTCTCTCTTCCTCCCCACCATTGTCTCTATCTCAAAAAAAAAAGAAAAAAAAAAGAGGAAGAGAGATCAGGGTACTCTGGCTCTCTACCAAATGAGGACACAGTGAGAAGGAGCCATCAGCAAGCCAAGAAAGCCACAAACAAAATATTCTAGCACTTTGATCTTGGATTTCCAGCCTTCAAATTTGTAAAAACTGTCTTCTGATTAAGCCTTCAGTCTAAGGTAATTTTTTATATCAGCCCAAGAATACTAATACAGCCACCTGGCTAACCTTAGAATAAATGTAATTTCCTTAGAGCCCTTGACCCATGAGACCAGGCTTTATGGACCACATCTTTCATCCTTTGGACTGAGTTTACTTTCCAATCTTCCAACTAACTCTAGTGAATATATATTTTGTTTTTTGGAATGGGGAGGGTAGGGAAACCTTATTTTATTTTATTTTATTTTATTTTATTTTATTTTATTTCATTTTATTTTATTTTATTTTATTTCATTTAACTGTCATTATTTTTATTTATTTTATTTTCCAGATTTTTTTAAAGGTAACTGCCATATGGCATTGCATTAGTTTAAGCGGTGCAACATAATAATTTGAATATGTGTATATATTGCAAATTTATTACAGTTTTTGTTTGTTTTGTTTGTTTTTTTTCAAGTAAACTCTACCCCCATCCTGGGGCTTAAACTCAAGACCTGGAGATCAAGAGTCACATGCTCTCTGGACTGAGCCAGCCAGGCACTCCACAAAATGACTACAGTTTAATTAACACGTCCATCATCGAAGAGAATTACAATTTTTTTCTTATGATGGGAATTTCTAAATTCTAATCTGTTAGTAACTTTCAAATATACAATACAGTTTGTTAATTATGGTCACCATGATGTATACTATATCACTTGACCTTATTTACCTTGTAACAGGAAGTTTGTAACTTGTGAGCACTTTCAACCATTCTCCCCTTCTCCTATGGCAACCATCAGTCTGTTTTCTGAGCTGAGTGTTTTCGGATTCCTCATAGAAGTGAGACAATACATCATTTGCTTTCTCTGTTTGATTTATTTCATTGAATGATGCCCTGAAATTCCACCAACATTGTCATGGCAGGATTTCCTTCTTTCTGTATGGCTGGATAATAATCCATTGTGTACCTATACCACACTTGGCGTTGTCCATTCATCTGTTGACGGTCAATGACACTTAGGTTTCCTTGTCTTGGCCATTGTAAATAATGCTGTAACAAATATTGGGGGGCAGATGTCTCTTCAAGATATGATTTCATTTCCTTTGACAATATACCCAGAAGTGAGTTTGGTGGATCACACAGTCTTTCTGTTTCTGAGTTTTTGAAGAATCTCTATACTATTTTTCACAGTGGCTGCACTGATTTAGTTCTCACTGATGGTGCCCAAGGGTTCCCTCATCTCCACATCCTCAACCAAACTTTGTTATCACTTATCTTTGTGATAATAGCCATTTTTAACAGGTGATATCTCATTGTATTTTCAATTTGCATTTCTCTCAAGATTAGTGATGTTGAGTAATTTTTCGTGTACTTGGTGGCCATTTATATGTTGTCTTTGGGAAAATGTTTCTTCAGGTTCTTTGTCCATTTTTATTTTTTTATTTTTATTTATTTATTTTTTATTTATTTTTGGGACAGAAAGAGACAGAGCATGAACAGGGGAGGGGCAGAGAGAGAGGGAGACACAGAATCGGAAACAGGCTCCAGGCTCTGAGCCATCAGCCCAGAGCCTGAGGCGGGGCTCGAACTCACGGAGCGCGAGATCGTGACCTGGCTGAAGTCGGACGCTTAACCGACTGCGCCACCCAGGAGCCCCTCTTTGTCCATTTTTAAATAGGATTTTTTTCTATTGAATTGTAAGAGTTCCTTATATATTTCAGATTTTAACTCCCTATCAGATAGTGCGGTTTGTAAATATTTACCCCATTCTGCATTTTGTCAACTGTTTATTTTGCTGTGCAGAAGCTTCTTATTTTGCTATGGTATCACTTGAAATTTTTGCTTTAGGTGTTACATCCAAAAAATCATGCCAATGTCAAAGAGCCTCATCTCTATGTTTTGTTCTAAAAGTTTTATGGTTTGAGGTCTAATATTTAAGTCTTTAATCCATTTCAAGTTAAGTTTTGGGTGCTGTATGGTAGGGATCTAGTTTCATTCTTTTGCATGTGAATATCCAATTTTCCCAGCATCACTATTGAAGAGGTCTTTCCTTTTTTTTCCTTTCCTTTCCTTTCCTTTCCTTTCCTTTCCTTTCCTTTCCTTTCCTTCCCTTCCCTTCCCTTCCCTTCCCTTCCCTTCCTTCCCTTCTGTTCCTTTCCCTTTCTTTTCTTTTCTTTTCTCTCTTCTCTTCTCTTCTCTTCTCTTCTCTTCTCTTCTCTTCTCTTCCCTTCCCTTCCCTTCCCTTCCCTTCCCTTCCCTTCCCTTCTCTTTTTTCTTTTCTTTTCTTTCTTTCTTTTTTTTATTACCATACCCATAGATTTACTTTCTGCCATATACCTAAATGTGTTACGTGTTTGGAATTCCATTCTTACATTTAAAAATCTCAACTGGATTGCCAAGAAGTTTAGATTAGCTCTCTTCCCAAATATTAGTTGACTCTACATGCATGAGTCTATACCTGGGTTCCTGATTCTGTTCTATTGGTTTATGTTTCCATTTTTAGGCCATAACCATACTGTTTTAATTACTATAGCTTGGTAATATAATTTGATATTAGGAAATGCGATGCTTCCACTATTATTCTTCTTTCTCAGGATTGCTTTGGCTATGTGGGGTCTTTTGTGTTATAAAATTCATATGAATATTAGGATTGATTTTTCTACTCGAGTAAAAAGAATAAAAGATCATTGGAATCTTGATATGGATTGCATTGAATCTACAGATGGTTTTAGGTAGTATGGATACTTTAACAATATTTATTCTTTCAACCCATGAGCATAGGTTATCCTTCTGCTTATTTGTCTCCTCTTCAATTTCTTTCACCAATGTCATAGTGTTCAATATACAGATCTCACACTTTCTTGGTTAAATTTATTTCCATGTGTTTTATTGTTTTTTGATGCTACCATAAATGTGATTATTTTCCCTATATCTTTTTCAGACAACTCATTGTTAGTGGATATAAATTTTATTGATTATTTTATGTTCATTTTGTATCTTGTAACATTACTAAATGTATTGATTAGGTGTATCGGTATTTTGTTGACGTCTCGGATTTTTCATATATGAAATCATGTCATCTGCAAATAACAACGGTTTTACTTCTTCCTTTCAGAATCAGATGCCTTTCATTTCTTTTTATTGCCCAATTGTTCTGCCTAGAACTTCCAGTACAATGTTGAATAGGAGTGATGATAACTGGCATTCTTGTCCTGTTCCTCATTGCAAACAAAAAGCTTTTAACCTTTCACTATTTAGTTCTGTGTTAGCTGCAGGCTTGTCCTATGTAGCCTTCATTGTGTTGAGGCATGTTGCTGCTAGACCAAAATTGTTAGGAGCTTTGGTCATAAATTGAAGTTGAAGTTTGTTAAATGCTTTTTCTGTGCCTATTGATATGAACATGTGATTTTTATCTTTCATTTTATTAATATGATGTATCACATTTGTTTATTTATGTATACTGAAATATCCTTGCATCCTATAGATGCATCTCACTTAATTGTGATGTATTGTACTTTCAAAGTTCTGCTAAATTCTATTGGCTGGTATTTGGGGGGCAATTTGCATCTATATTCATCAGGGATATTGGCCTGTAGTTTTCTTTTCTTGTAATGTGCTCATATTAGGTTGATACCCAGGGAATGCTGACCTTGAAAAATGAGTTTATGGGGTCTCCTTCTCTTCATTGTTTGAAGTGTGGAAGGATTAGTATTCATCATTCTTCAAATATTTAGTATAATTCACCAGTGCAACCATCTAGTCCTGGACTTTTCTTTGTTGGGAGATTTTTGAATGCTGATTCAATCTTCTACACGTTATTGACCCATTTGGATCTTCTATTTCTTGTTAATTCAGTCTTGGTAAATTGCATGTGTCTGTGAATTAATCTACTTTTTTCTAGGTTGTCCAGTTTGTCAACAAATAGTGGTTCTTATTAGTTTCATGATTCTTTGTACTTTTGTGGTATTGATTGTAATGCCTCCTCTTTCATATCTGATTTTATTTATTTGAGTCCTCTCTCTCTCTCTCCTTAATCTAGCTAAAATTGTCTCAATTTTGTTTCTCTTTTTAAAGAACCAATTCTTACTTTTGTTATTCGTTTCTATTGTTCCTGTTCTGTCTTTCACTGTGTTTTACTTTAATATTTATTATTCCATTCCTTCTGTGAAATTTGGGCTCACTTTGTTTCTTTTTTTCCTCTACTTCCTTGTGGAATACAGTGCACAGTTAGGTTGTTTATTTGGGCTCGTTCATTTTTCTTGTTGTACACATTTGTCACTATAAACTTTTCCTTAGAACGGCTTTTGCTACACCCCATAAGTTTTTGTATACTGTGTTCCATTTTCATTTGCCTCAAGGTATATTTTTATTTGCCTTTTCATTCTGTTCTTTTTATCACGGTCTCTATTTGGGTGCTGCCATGGCCCGTGCTCTGAAGTCGGGGGGGGGGGGACTTGCTGGCTGCACACAGGTGGATAGGATGGCTGGCTTGGTTCCCTCCCAAATAGGGTGTAAGGTGGATGCCACATTTCCTGGACTTCTGGTCATGCTCATTAGATGATCAGGACTGGGTGCCATATGCAGCAATAGATGACATTACGAATTAGTCTCCTAGCCATAGTGGGGCAACAGGACAGACCCCATAGACTACACAATTCGTTGTGTGGGAACTTGATTCAGGCAAGATGTGCGCTGAATTCCCTGGCTCTAAGGAGGTGACATTTGGGTGGCCTGAATAAAATAAAATGTGCATATCTGGGGTGAGAATATTTTCGGCCAGGGAAACAACAAAGCAACATCCCCAAAGGAAGAAAGTGTTTGCTATGTTGAAGGAATAAAAAAAAAAGTCACTCGGCCGAAGGGGAAGCAGTGGTAGTAATCAAGTGGAGGATAACTGTAGAATTTGTGGCGAGGACCAGATCACATTCACTCATGAAAACCGTGGTTTCTCAGTCTCAGAGCTATTGTGATTTGAACCTGATAATTTTTTGAGGGGGTTGTTCCGTTCACCGTAGATTTTTTAGCAGCATTTCTAACTTTTGCCCACTAGCGACAGCACCCCCGTCCTCCCACCCATTGTGACAACGAAAACTCCTGTCCACACTTTGGCAAATATTTTCTAGGAGACACAGTTGCCCCCATTGAGCACCACTATTGTAGACCATACACAGAGCTCTGTATATATTCTCTGGGTTATCCAAGTCAGGTTTGAGATTTGAGCAAGGAAGTTGCAGGCTATGATAGACATTATGTAAAAGACCATGCTGGATATGAAGGTAGACAGAGAGGTCGGTGGTCCAGTGAGGAGACAATGGTGGAGATCCAGGGGAGATACAGTGGGCTGGAGCTGCTGAAGTCTTTATTGGTAAGAGTTAGTAATGGGTGAGAAGAAAGAAGTGATGGAGAGATAACAAAGAAGACTTCAATTTTTGGCGAGGATAACTGTAGAATAATAACGTCATTTTGATGGTTAATCTTATGTGTCAATTCGACATGGTTAAGGGATGCCCAAATAGCTAGTAAAACATGGTTCCTGGGTGTGTCTGTGATGGTTTTTACAGAGGAGATTAATGTTTGAATAAGTAGATTTAGTAAAAAAGATCCACGTTCACCAGTACCGGTGGGCATCATCCAATCCACTGAGAACGTGAGCAGAATACAAAGGTTAAGGAAGGATACATTTGCTTTCTTGACTTGAGCTAGAATATTCATCTTATTCTGTCCTTGGACCAGCATTCCTGATTCTTGGGTCTTCTGTTTCTCTAGATCTCAGACTGGGATGAGAACTTACACCATCAGCTCCGTGGTTCTCAGGCCTTTGGATTCGGACTGAATTCTTAATTCTCCAGACTTCAGATGACATACTATGGAACTTTTCTGCTTCAATAATCACATGAGCCCATTCTTAGAATAACTATTCTCTTATGCCATCTATCTATTTTATTGGTCTGTTTCTCTAGACAACTTTTTTTTTATTTATATATGAAATTTATTGTCAAATTGGTTTCCATACAAAACCCAGTGCTCATCCCAAAAGGTGCCCTCCTCAATACCCATCACCCACCCTCTCCTCCCTCCCACCCCCCATCAACCCTCAGTTTGCTCTCAGTTCTCAACAGTCTCTTATGCTTTGGCTCTCTCCCACTCTAACCTCTTTTTTTTTTTTTCCTTCCCCTCCCCCATGGGTTCCTGTTAAGTTTCTCAGGATCCACATAAGAGTGAAACCATATGGTATCTGTCTTTCTCTGTATGGCTTATTTCACTTAGCATCACACTCTCCAGTTCCATCCACGTTGCTACAAAAGGCCATATTTCATTTTTTCTCATTGCCACGTAGTATTCCATAGTGTATATAAACCACAATTTCTTATAGCCATTGACTTAGGTAAGAAACCTTTGACAGAGCGAGGGGTTATAGAGTATCAGGACAGGAAAAGGAGCAGTTTGAAAGAGATAACAATGCTGTATCGGACATATTCGAGATGTTCTTTAACTATCCAAGTTGAGACAATGGGTAGGATGGGTAGGATGTTGGATACACAAGTTGAAGTTTCAAGAGAGTAATTTGGGGCAGAACAACAAAATTGAGAATCAGTATTGGATGCATTTAAGATCATGGGAGCATATTTAATTTAATCATCTAGGATCCTCGTAAAAGCATATATGCAAAAATATGTTCCAGAATCTTCCACAGGACATTCAAATTTTTGAGGAAAATATACTGACTCTTACCATATGTCACACGGTACCCAAACTATTAATATAAGGTTGTTTAGAGTTTCAAAGTTGGATCAAACCACATTCCTTTTAATGCCATCATATTTTTGTTAACTATAATATAGAAGTAAGTACTTCATGAAAACCAATGTGGAACAAGAAGAGAGGATGGCAGTGTCCAGTTGGGTTTTAAGATATGAGAAGTTGTGCAGTGCTCAACGGGTGCATACGTCGCAGTGGTAACGAGCATCTTATTTTTCTTTCAAATATGCTGCATGACTATGAAGTAGTTAGAACATGTATTAGTTTCTTGCTACTGCTGTACTGAATTACCACAAATTTAGTTACTTAAAGCAACACAAAATCATTCTCTTATAAATTCTGGAAATCAGAGTCTTAAACTGATTCAGTGAACTGAAACTAGGATGTCAGGAGGACCATACTCCCCCTGAAGGCTCTGACAAGGATTCTTTCCCTTGCCCTTTCTGGCTTCTATAGCTGGGTCCTTTGTAGACCTTGACTCATGGCCCCTGCCTCATATTCCAAATGAAGAATAAAGCATTTTCAAGTCTCCTTATTTCCATCATCACATTACCTTCTGTCTTCGTTGACCTTTCCTCCTTCTTGTAAGTATCATTGTGATTATAGCAGCCCACTCAGCTCATCCAGGATAATCTGCCTATCTCAAGATCCTTATATTACTCCTATAGTCGAAGTCTCTTTTGCCATATAGGGTAACATGTTCACAGATTCTGGGGATTTGGATCTGGGTGTCCTTGGAGGTCATTATTCAACCTACCACAGGGCATAAATGCATAGTAATTTTTCAGGAGCTAACTACTTAAAAAGTGGAACTGGTAGGTGTTTCTTTTGGCCTGGGGCATTCTGCACTTGATCTTAGCCAAAGGGCCAAGAAGTGATGACCTGGGGATTCTGAAAAACACTACTGAGACACTAAGGATAAAAACTGTGAAAAACTCATAATCTTTGACCTAAGAATAAATACAAGTAGACAACCAAATATCCCTTTGTCACTGGCAAGTGAAAAAGTATTTCAAGAAAGAGGGAATAGTCAAATGAATTTCATATCTCTCAGAGTGTAAGCCCAAGGATGAGATCTGATATGTGTACTTGGGGACAATTGGGACTTCTAACGTAAATACAAATATATTTGAGTCATTAAGTGTCCTATTACAGTCTAGTGAACAATCAACTAAACTACCCTTCAAGAAAACACTTGTGACCTCACATAGTGTATTTACAGCAAATCTATCTGTTTATCTATCTCTTTATCTATCTCTCTATCATACATCTAATCTCTATCATCTATCTACCTATCATCTGCCTATCTATCTATCTATCTATATCTATCTATCTTTCATTTCCATTATTTATCTGAAATTCAAATTTGAGTATTCTGTATTCATTTACTAAATCTGGCAATCCTATTCTAGGGATTATTAGACTACTGATATCCTGGATCAGTCTGTTTCTGGTGTATTGCCAAAATGGTCAAGAGGCCAGGATTCCTACTCATCTTTTCAGAGAGCCAGGAAGAAGGCCATATACAATGACAGCTGTTCATCAGGAAATTTTCCTGAGGTTCCGGCCTTTACCAACATCATAGAATCAGAGGTAAACACCTAAAAGAAAAGCATTATTAATGAATTCCTCTGGAAATACTTGTAGTTCAAGTTTGGATCTTACAAAAGGATAGTGCACCAACAATATGGATTCCATGTGCAGGATCTTTGTGTATCTAGTTGCTTTTTAACTGGTCCTGAGTTCATCTGGAAAACACTGTCAGTATTGGCAAAGGAGCACAGTCAGCATTTAATTGATTTAGTTAATAATTCATGTATTCATTCATTCAACACCTACAGATCTCCTAGCATATCGAGCAACATGTTGGGGACTTGTTAAGTACCAGGCAAAAGAGCCCAAGACTGGCCACATTCTGTCTGATGGGTTTATTAGGGACAAAGCAAGAAGCAGACAGAGTAGATCACAGAGCCAAGTGCATGTGATGTAGCAAAATTGGGTAATCTCATTTATGCATTTTCAAACCCTAGTCATTTTTTTAAATAAGTTTTTTTCAGTTTAATTATATTTACTTATAAAAACATATATCCACATTATGCTGTCAGGAGCTTTATGAAAAAGATTTAAAGTGGCTTTCCGCTTAATTGCATCTACTAGCTTCCAGCACAATACCAAGTGAGTAGAGCAAAATATCTGTTACATACCACCCACTCCACTGACCTCAATAAAATGTTTATTTCAACATCCAGATACAAAACTTGAAATGTCTACATTATTGAGCAATGGCCAGGTATAATTCAAATGAAGCTCATCTTCTTCTTCAAACTGGTATTTGCTGCTTTGCTGTATTTTGAATTCACTTATATTTTAGGTAACAGATTTTCAGTAATAGTTATAAATGTTTTTACCTTTTAAGAAAATCAATGTTTATTTATTTTTGAGAGATGGACAAAGACAGAGCACAGGTGAGGAGGGGCAGAGAGAGAGGAAGACGCAGAATCTGAAGCAGGCTCCAGGCTCTGAGCTGTCTGCACAGAGCCCAACATGAGACTTGAACCCATGAACTATGAGATCATGACCTGAGCCAACATCGGAAGCTCAACCGACTGAACCACCCAGGTGCCCCAAATGTTTTTACCTTTTAATTCAATTTTTCTGGTGGCTTTTTTTAGTAGATGCTAAAAGTAGATCTCTTAAAGACAGATAGCACAATGAGATAGTCCCTGTCCCCGTATGAGTCTTTAGAGGCTATGTTGTGTTGATACTTTGCAGTTTAGTTGGGGGGTTGAAAAGAAACCAACCCACTTTCATTATTACACGCTAATTCAATTTTATTTTTATCATTCATATTATCTGTCTAATGAGAAAACTCTATGCTGAATTTTAAAGTATTAATTTGCAAGTTCTCCAGAAACTATCAACAGTAGAAAACTATAGAGAATCCCAGCAAAGAGATATTAGCCCAGGCAACACTTTTTAAAAATAATAAGATTGGATGGTAGCAAACCCAGTGACAATAGGCTTAGAGAAAAGCTGCTTTGGTCTCATGTTGCATAGAAGTTTCATGGATCAGAATAACCTGCCAATTGCTTTCTCCTAACCCCTTCTTCATTTAAGGATTCATTAAGTTTCTACTTGGCCTTTTCCCAATCTCTCCATAGTGCCTTTGGCCAATAACTACTCAAGAATTGTTTGCCACAAGCCTGTGCAACAGTATCTTCCCCCTGCCCCCTGCCCCAGTGGAATCAGAAGCATTTCACCTAAGAATTTGGAAGAATTTCATGTCCGTTTAAAAATATGTTTCCCTGGACCCTTTTTAGGAGACATTTGCTAATCTATATTTATGTTTCCCTGCTCCTCTGATCCTGGTAAACAGTGCTTCCGGGATAGGGTTGTCAGATAAAATATAGGACACTCAGCTAAATTCGAATTCCAGATGAACAATGCATACTTTTTTTAGTATAAGTATGTCCCAAATATTGAATAGGGTATACTTAGACTTTCATGTAAAGTATTTCCAGTCTTTGTATGAAATTCAAATTTGAGTGAGTATTCCATATCCGTTGCTTAATTGGACAATCCTATTCTAGGAACTATTAGAGTATTGACCTTCTAGACAGATCTGTTTTTAATGCATTAACAAAGTGATCAAGAGGTCAGCATTCCCTGCTCATGCTTTCAGAAAACCAGGAATGAGGCCAAATGTAATGACAGCTGTTCATCGAGAAATTATCCTGATATTCCAAACTTTTAGAAGAGTTGCCAAGAGCTTTCTGCATGTGAACAGTTGAAAGGGCTCCACTCATATCTCAGTGTACAACAGGGGGTTGTGAAACCTTTATTGTCCATCAACAAATTTTGAAGTCAAATTTAGTGCTATTTAAAATATATTGATTCAAAGCAATTAACACGCATAAAACGTGTTACTATTTAAACCAGTAACACATGTTTTAAACAACTGCACATTTTCTCAAACTATTTTAGAATTAGAAAAAAATCTGTAAGGAGCAAAGACTTAATGGGCTTTGATATATCCTGTGCATTATTTGCTATGGTACCTTAGGCCTGAGTGAGTCTCAGTTTCCACGTCTATACATTGGAAATAACATGTTATATGGTAGGATAGGATATGAGTTTTAGACATAAGTCAAGTGAAAGATTTAAGAGAGTACAAGGGATTTAGCAGAAAATCATTCAATGATAAATATAATTATTTTTAGCAGTATAGATAATGTAGATGATCTAGTAAATTATAGCCATCTTAATATTGCTAAGGACACAGAGTAGTCTCAAACTTAAAAGAATAAAATAATTTAAGTTTAACATGACAAGTGTTTTAATTTTTGACCAAAAATATTTTGGGAAAAGTGTCAACCAAGTACAGAGAAAAAAAAACTAGATAATTCTCTATTTAAGGATAAAATATATAATGGAAGTTGATAACTCAAAAGTGTTAACCAAATATATTTTACAACTAAAATATATTTACAAATATATTTTACAGTATTACTGTAATCACTGTACTGATGGATATTTCCAACCAGTCACACAGAGCACTGAAAGGCACAAATACAAAAAGCAGGGTGCAGATTTAAACCAAGTTATTTTGTCCACCATAATTTTCCCATGAAAATATTTTTACAGTTTAGGATTTTAATATGAATTGTATATCGGTAACTTACCATCAGGAAATGTATGCAATCTTTCATTTTCTGATTCATTTTTTTCTTTTGATTTGACATGCGTTTACAAAATGTCAAATATGTGGTAGGCACTATGTTAAGTTCACAACCAAAATGGCATGCAAAATTAGGAAGGCCACTAAAACTCAAGACCACATAAACTTATGTACTGTTGGCTGCCTTCAATCCCTTCCCTGAGCAGTCTGTATAACATGATTTGCCAGTGAAACCACTCTTGCCCACACTTTCTACTCTTTTACTCCCTTATCCTCCAAATGCCCAATGTTGTTGGTTCAACACACAATGTTTTACTCCTTGACACTGTTTTACTCCTTGACTCGCTGAGCGATGGTGGAATAACTCATCCGTCACCATGATTTAAGCCTTCAGCCCAGGTGCATAAACCAGTATTCCTTTTCTTGGCTCTGGAGAGCTCCTTCCTCATGGTTCTCACTTTACTCATGCTTCTTGGTCTAGCTCTAGTGTGTGTGTTTGTGTGCGTGTGTGCGTGTGTGCACGTGTGATTTTCAACCTTCTTAGCTTTGTTCATTTCATCTGCTGGAACTTCGTAATTTTATATAGCTGAAGTTGTTTATTGTGCAAATTTTCTGACCTTTAATTTTCTTTATCATTATTATTTTTACTTTGTCTCTCCTCTTCCTAAAATCATGTCTTGGATGGACATGGGACATCCAGTAAGGTAACAGAATCATAATTTGAAATTATATGTTTATTTTCCATTTAACTAGAAACAATACCAGTCAATTATGGCTTTGCATTAATATTGTATGATCAGAAGATAATCTATTTTTTCAATTGCCTTTGGAGCCACTCTGTTTATCTCTCTCTCAAACAAACCCTCTTTTTCTCTCCCTCGTCTCATCTTTCCAATTGGGAACAAAATTGATAAGAAAAAAAAAGATTTACATGAATATGTGGGGTTTTGGGGGGATAGAAAAGATGCAAACACATTATTTTTCTTCAGAAGTTAATTACAGAAGTCAGGCATTCGTCACAAAATAAAGAATGAGAGTCTGCCCTGAAAGAGAATTTGAATCTTCGTTGTTTGTGCCTAACTGTGAGACTGTGGGCAAGTTATTTAGTGTTATTGAAACTCAGGTTGAGATAAGGAGAATATATCCTACAAAGATCTGTTGGGATAATTCAAGAAATAATCCATTTGAGAAGGACTAACATATATCTTGTGCTCAATAAATTCAAGTTGCCTTTCTTCATTTCCTTGTGCATTCTTAATAACATCTTGTGCTTTGACACAAAGTCTATTCTTATGTTGGTAATTATGACTTCAAAAGGTTTATTTAAATTAATGAGCTATGATATTATGAAACAGCAAATTTTAAATAAATATTTTTATTTTAAATTAATATTGTCTTAATTTCAAATAAATGCATTTTATACTTTTTATTTAAATAATATTTACATTATTGAAAAAGCATGTTTCTTTTCTAACACTAATACACACGTTTTTATAGTTATTGTCTGTGTCTTGAGAAACTGCACAGGTATTTATTCTTTATTTTATTCTTTATAATCTTTAAATCTTTATAATTCTTTAAAATCTGAAATTCACAAACTTATTCCCTTAAATTTTTGAAACACAGTGTTCTCTCTTAAATGTCAGTATGTACTCAGTTTTCGAGAGCATAGATCTGCCAGTGAAACTTAGGTTTCCCTGATGATCAGTGATATTGAGCATCTTTATTGAGCATCTTCTCATGTGTCTCTTGGCCATAGGTAATATAGCTCACCTATAAAACAATTGAGCAAAATATGTGACCTTATCTTAACTAAAAAGATGACACTGACTGCCAAAAAAGAGTTTCCCTGTTCACAAGACAGCCTCTCTTGTCCTTGTCAGTGTTTCCCACTTAACCTGAGTTTCTTTCTTTTTATTGTTTTAACATAATTTATTGTCAAGTTAGCTAAAATACAGTGTATACAGTGGGATCGTGGCTTTGGGAGTAGATTCCTATGATTAGTCACTTACAAACGACACCCAGTGCTCATCCCAACAAGTGCCCTCCTCAATGTCCATCACCCATTTCCCCCTCTCCCTCACTGCCCCCCATCAACCCTCAGTTTGTTTTCTGTATTTAAGAATCTCATATGGTTTGTCTCCCTCTCTGTTTGAAACTATTTTTTTCTCTTACCTTCCCCCATGGTCTTCTGTTAAGTTTCTCAAATTCCACATATCAGTGAAAACATATGATATTTATTTTTCTCTGCCTGACTTATTTCACTTAGCATAATACCCTCCAGTTGCATCCACGTTGTTGGAAACGGCCAGATTTCATTCTTTCTCACTGTCAAGTAACATTCCATTGTATATACAAACCACATATTCTTTATCCATTCATCAGTTGATGGTCATTTGGGCTCTTTCCACAATTTGGCTTTTGTGGATAGTGCTGCTATAAACATTGGGGTGCATGTGCCCTGTGAATCAGCACTCTTGTATCCTATGGATAAATTCCTAGTAGTGACATTCCTGGACATAGGGTAATTCTATTTTTAATTTTTTGGAGGGGAACCTCCACACTGTTTTCCAGAATGGCTGCACCAGTTTGCATTCTTGCCAACAGTTCAAGAGGGTTCCCATTTCTCCACATCCTCACCAACATCTGTTGTTTCCTGAGTTGTTAATTCTAGCCACTCTGACCACTGTGAGGTGGTATCGAAGACGTAATCATCAAGAGAGTACAGTATTGGCACAAAAACAGACACACAGACCAATGGAATAGAATAGAGAGCTCAGAATTGGGCCCACAAACATATGGCCAACTAATCTTTGACAAAACAGGAAAGAGTATTTAATGGGAAAAAAAAAAGACAGTCTCTTTAGCAAATGCTTCTGGGAGAACTGGACAGCGACGTGCAGAAGAATGAAACTGGACCACTTTTTTTTACATCATACACGGAAACAAGCTCAAAATGGATGAAAGACCTAAAGGTGAGACAAGAAACCATCAAAAACCTAGAGGAGAAAAGAGGCAACAACTTCTTTGACTTCAGCTGTGGCAACTTCTTACTTGACACATCTCTGAAGGCAAGGGAAATGAAAGCAAAAATGAACTATTGGGACCTCATCAAGATAAAAAGTTTCTGCACTGCAAAGGAAACAATCAACAAAACTATAAGGCAACCGATGGAATGGGAGAAGAGATACTGGCAAATGACATATCAAATAAAGGGTTAGTATCCAAAAATGTATAAAGAACTTACCAAACTCGACACCCAAAAAACAAATGAATAAAAACAAGTGAAGAAATGGGCAGAAGACATGAATAGACACTTTTCCAAAGAAGACATCCAGATGGCCAAGAGACACATGAAAAGATGCTCAATATCACTCATCATCCGGGAAACCTAAGTTTCACTGGCAGATCTATGCTCTCGAAAACTGAGTACATACTGACATTTAAGAGAGAACACTGTGTTTCAAAAATTTAAGGGAATAAGTTTGTGAATTTCAGATTTTAAATAAGATGCAAATACTAAAAAATAAGCGAAAAGTGCACAAACCCACAGGCCCAAGATTCAGAGTAAAATGGAGCTCTCCATAACATAGACCCTTTATTTACTTGACACATTTATTCAATATTTTGACAAATATTACTTGACAAATATTTTTTAGCTACTCTTGCCATATACACCATGTGATAACTGTGGCATAGGTATCTTAAAGTACAGTTATTGAAAATAAAATTAAAATGTAGAGCAAGGGATTTTTGTGACTATTTCAGCATCACTAAGTACTAAAATTAGGTAATAAATTAGACACCATTTATTGGATTTTTTCCTTTATGATAACTAGAATGTATGTTGAAATCAATTCTCAAACACAGCCTGGTATGTTTCAGCCATATGAATGTTCATTCCACACATTCTTAAATAAAAGCTTCAAGATGCCTTAAGCTCCTGTGTGAAATTTTTGTGTGTTCTCTACGAAGAATTTCAACTTTAAAAATTGCTTTTTCATTGAGCGCACCAGTTTTTACTAACTTTATAGCCAAACTTGTAGCCCAAATCATTTTCTCATGGATGTCATACTCGTGTTCCTTTTTGTAGCTACTTTAAATTTTGGTTTGTTGTAGTGCATCCCATTTGCGAGTATAATTCTTTTTATCTCCCCTTGGGATTAGAACCCTTTATTCTCACCAGATATTGAAGTCAAAACTGAATATTCTGGAGTTCTTCAGAATTGAACATATAATCTGATAATTGGATCAACAGGAGAAAAAATGTAGTGCGTTCCATCCCTTACTTTATTCCTGAAATGTTCATTCAGCAGGTTGTGTCCAACCTACACTTTCAGCCTAAAAAGTTTCCTTCTCACTTCCTTTGTCTCTTCAGTGGCCTCAGTCAGCTCCATTCTCTTCTATTCACTTTTTTTAATTATTTAAAATAGGAAGGACTATAACCTCCACAAATTTTATGTATATAAGAATCAAAAAAATTATAGAGTACCCAAGACCCCACTATTCAACTCAAAGTTAACAGTCTGCAACATCCCATGTCTTTTTCCAATTCTACCTCTTACCTCCCCACCACAAAGTAATCACTTAAGGCACTTTGTTCTTCTCTTTCCTTTTTTCCCCATAATTTGATGAGTACACATGACTCTAAAAATATATCCTTAGTCATGACTTCATTTTAGAACTTTATAAAATCTCATTGGCCTTTTTCCCCCTCAACTTAATATCCCTAAGACTTATCCATTCTCATGCACATAAAACACAGATCATGTATTTTCCACAGTTGTCTAGACCTATTCTGTGAGAACAAATCATACCTCAGTTACCCTAATTGATGAACATTATGGATTGTTTCAACTTAGGTGCCATTATGACCGAGACCGCTATGCATATTCTTGCTGGAGAATGTTCCTAGAAACAGGATTGCTAGATAATAGGGAAGGTGAATGTTCAATTTGACCAGGTAACACCAAACTCTTTTCCAAAGTACCTGTTATAAAATATAACTAGTGGTCATGAACTGAATAGTAGATGTTTTACCTCCCCACTAGCACTTTGTAATGAAAAACAAAGTCTAGAATATGAGGAAAGAAAACCTGCTTGGTTTCCCTGGGAAAGTTAATCTCATGCTTCAATTTCTTGATACATAAGTAGGTCACAGGGTGTTGTGAGATTTAAATCATTTTTTTAACCTTTATTCATTTTTGAGAGATAGAGAGAGACAGAGTGTGAGTGGGGGAGGGGCAGAGAGAGAGAGAGGGAGACACAGAATCTGAAGCAGGCTCCAGGCTCTGAGCTGTCAGCACAGAGCCCAGTGAGGGGCTGGAACTCACAGAAGTGTGAGATCATGACCTGAGCTGAAGTCGGACGATTAACCGACTGAGCCACCCGGGCGCCCCAAGGATTAAATTAGAGACAGAAAGAGAGAAAATGTGTGCATGCATGGACTCATGTGCAGGTAAAATTTTACTCATATAATGATACTACTTTTTATGATAATATGGTAAATTGTTTTGTTTTTCAACTAAAATCCTTCCAGCGTAAGTTGATGTTAAGGCATTTCTCTCTCCGTCTTTTAAATTTTATTCTTTCCTTTTCTATTTGTGCTTTCTCTCTTGAGCTTCCTCTTTATTTTCTCCCCATTTCCCAATCCCTCTTAATCAGAACGTGATGCCATATAAAATGAAACACATTAGTTGCATGAGTTGAATACATGTTCATGTTTTCCGATCTTTGTGAGGTTTTCCATTTGTTTTTTTGTTTGTTTGTTTGTTTGTTTGTTTTTTAATAAAGAGTTTTGGCTGCACCAATTTGGTTACCGGCACGGAAGTTCACATCTAGAAGCTACTGTCCCTCTCTTAATGGGGTAGCCCAAGCCAGATAAAGTCAAACTTGGCTTCCAGAAACTTCAGATGTATGTGTGTGTGTGTGTGTGTGTGTGTGTATTTCCCAACCCCTGCTCTTAGCGAAGTCAATAGACCACATGGGTGTTCTTCAGTGCTACATCAGGATGGGGCACATTTTGGACTGGAATGTAATAGCTTCAAGAGGTAACACCTTCCAACATCACACTGTTCTCCAAATTCAGATTTTTCTCAACAGCATTTCACATGAGCAGGAGCTGTGAGTCTGGCGAGGTACCACTGTCCTCAAGAGTCTCCTCAAGTGCACTTCTAGGTCTCTTTATGAGATCCTGGAATCTTTTGACTTGCACATTCTAGCAACATCGCATCATGGCAGCACAGGATCACTGTTATCTCCCCTCATGTCTGTCAATTATAGGTCAAATGAACACCCAAAGTAGGCAACTCCCTCATATCAACTCTCGTCATGGAGGTGAATGTTGGACCACAAAATGTCATGTCTACCTGGAATCCTAGAATATGACCTTATTTGGAAATGTAATTGTACAGATAGAATTAATTAGTAAAGATGAAGTCATGCTGCATTAGGATGGGCCTTAAATCCAATGGTGGGTGACTTTATAAGAAAAAGAGAGAGCACGTAGAGAAGTCCATGTGAACACAGAGGCAGAGATTGGAGTTATACCACTATGGGTGGAGGAAAGTTTGGAGCCAGAAGACACTGGAATACCCAAGGGAATATTCTTCTCTAGAGCCTTTAGGGGAACGAGGGCCCTACTTACACCCGATTATAGACTTTCAGCCTCCAGAAATCTGAGAGAAAAAATTTCTGTTGTTTTTAAGATATCCGTTTTGTAGTGATTTGCTATGGCAGCCTGAGCAGACAAATATCACAAGGGAACAGTGAAGCATACTCTGAGGCCAAAAAGGAACACACACACACACACACACACACACACACACACACGCTATTTTGTGATTGTAATAGATAAAGACATTAATTAATATAATATAGAAAAGAGCTATAAATTATGGATCTGAAGAATGTGTGGGTGTAGTGTAGAAAAATGAGAAAGGATTTTTAGCTCTGGACATGCCCTTAAGCTGGAATCTAGAACAGCCACTCTGAAGCCAGTTGATTATTCCCTATTTTAAGTTACTCTTTATATACTTTTGTGCAGACTGATTTTCCCCTCATGAGAGTTTATGTGATTCAAAGGAAAAATAGTCCCCCTTGAAGGATATCATTGGAGTGTACAGAACACATAATTCTCTGAAACTCCAGACATGCATTCCTTGACAGTTATTTATTAGCAGTTTTGAAGGCACAAACAGCTGTGAGTGACAAGCATCTGTCACAAATTCATCCAAGTTAATGGTGTTGAGGCTCAAACCTGGGCACCTTGTCACAAAGGTATGATACACACACGGTCAGGTCTTTAAGATCCCTGTAAGTGGATGAATCTGGTGTGATTTGGGACTTTTTGCCTTTGGAACCAGATAAAACTTATTCCTTGCAGTATCCTGGCCAATCTGTTAATATGTGATTCAGACTCAAATGTCACCATTGGGGTCATAATGGAAGGCAGTTTTGACTCATTTGACAAATCTGGCACCACATGGAAAGCTAAACATCATCCCCCTCTGACTCGCAGTGTCTTTGGGCTTCTATAAAAGAGAAGAAACAAGGAGTCCAGGTATGTGCCATTGGCAAAGACCCTATGTCCCACTGGCCTCCACAGTGGGGGTACCAACGTGGTTGTAGCTAATTGCCATGTGGCACCACTAGACTGTGAAACCCCTGGTTTGGCCAGTAAAGCTGATGGGTTTGCTTGGAACTGTCCTGTTGACTACAATCGCTGTAATGAAATACAGTTTGAGCATCTGATTTCTCACAAAGGTCGCCAAAAATCACAGCAATAATAGGAAAGCCCAAACCTATGCTTTCTAAAAGCTTAAAGGTAAGTGGAAGCCCCCTCCCATCCCTTCCCTTACAGGACTCATCTCCACAACCACAGGCAGAATTCTGAGACAGTCGACACACACTCAGTGAGGAAACACAGCCCTACAGTTCCCCTATGTCATGTCGAGAAAGTGGATATCTGAACGTCAAACAACACTGAACTAAATCTGCATGCCTGGACTCTCAAACGCTAAAACCTGGGACCTCTGTGCTGCACCACCAGAGATGAAGGCAGCCAAGCTCCTCTGGAGTGAGGTGAACCAAACTAGAGAGGTTTCATTTCCCTGTGCGCTGGTCAGAAAGGTTTGATTTTCTCATTTACAGTTTATTAAAACATCTCAAAGTAGAGGAACAGTGCTTCGGATGGATAGTTTCTCCTATTCCTCATGAAAGTCATTTTACTCCTGTTATGACATTCCTCACCTTGCATTCTCTCTCTCTCTCTCTCTCTCTCTCTCTCTCTCTCTGAATGATTGTTCTGTCTAACAAAGGATGCTTGTAAGTTGGCCAACTGGCTCCTGCAGCCTGGGAGGGTCTTTAGGCAATGGGTGGGATCCCCATCATGCTCCATCCCGAGTAGGAAGCAGGCTGGCCAGAGAAAATTGAATGCAGAGCTCACATGGTCCCTGGCCCAGCATGGGAACCACACTGGACACTTCCTTCCACTGTGTCCTTTGGTCAGGGGATTTCAGCTGGACTCTGCACTCAGAGCCTCTGAAGGCTCCGTGCCTGCTCTCACTCTACACCAGATACACCTGTATAGACTACAGCAAGCTTTGGTCTTAGGATGCGCTTCGTGTGTGTGTGTGTGTGTGCGTGTGTGTGTGTGTGTGTGTGTGTGTGTGTGTGACAGTGTGTGTGAGTATAGGTGACACACAATGTTAATTCGTTTCAGGTGTACAACATCGTGATTCAACATCTCTAAATATTATGCTGTACTCACCACTCATGTAGTTACCTTCCATCACCGTCGACTGCTGTTACAACACCATTGACTCTTTTCCCTTTGCTGTAGCTTTTATTCAGGTAACTTATTTATTCCATAAACTGGAAACCTGTATCTTGCCCTCCCTTTGAGCCATGGTGCCCATTCCCTTACCCCTCTTCTCTCTGGCAACCAGCAACTTATTCTCTTTATTTACAGGTCTGTATCTGCTTTTGGTTTGCTTGTTTATTTATTTGTTCTGTTTTTTAGAGTCCACGTACATGTGAAATCATATGGTGTTTGTCTCTCTCTCTTATTTAATTGGCTCAGCATTACACCCTCTAGATCCATCTATGTTGTCACAAATGGCAAGGTTAGGTAGGATGCGTTTCTTAAACAGATAGTAAATTTAAACTAAGAATGTCTTCCTAACAAACCTTTCCAAAATGATTCTATTTTCTTCTGTTTAGACCTTATTTTGTCTAGACCTTAGTTTTTTCTCCTCCTGGTGACCTCTTGTGTTCCATTATAGTTACTGGCTTTCTAATCTCTTCCTACCAGCTTCTACTCAGCAGGCGGGATAAAGGACCATGTTATGGCGACATGGTGGTGAGCTCTCTGGATTGTGGAGTTTTCTGTGTGCTCTGGTTCCCGTCGAGATTACTCCTCACTCCTCATGAGGCCCAGCAGCAGCAACATGGACACCATCCCCAGCAGAAGCTTTTTGCAAGTATCCAATTACGGGTTAGACACCCTACGAGAAAATTGCATTCACCCAGCACCAGCCCAGAAGCAAAGTCTTGTCTCAGCACTTCTCACACTAGCAGAGGGCAGTTTCCTCCATGGTGTGTAGCCAGTTGGGGTGATGAGCAATTCTCCCCCAAGAGCCTCCCGAGACAGCTGGTGACTGTGGTAGCAATGTCACTGCCTCAGTGTGTATGCCCATAAAAATGCGAGACTGGGGTACATGTCTAGGGCAGGGTTCACCAAGCTTGTTTTCTCTTGCCTCTCTTGGGTCTCTCAAGGGACTGCTTAATCTCCACCCTCCTTCTTTAATGGTTCTTCCAACAGAGAAGCTGAAGATACTTCACCCAGCTGCTCAGTCATTATCTCTTTTCTCCCCAGTTTTAGAATAACTATACTTGGCCATTGCAATATGTTTGATAATTGTTATGTGTTCATACAAATGCCACTAGAAGCTGGATAATTCTGTAGAAGTAAGGTGTGAGGGTTGGGAGTAATACCCAAACACGGGTCATGAGGTCGTGTTACCTGGTTAGCTGTAGACGGACTTAGCAAGGTCTCCCCAACGTAAGTATCCCTTTATAGACAAATGCTCTCCAGGATTGGAGAGGAAGGTGTCAAAAAGGAGTAAAGTGGAGAGAGCCCTGCTCTCATGGGGACAAGTGACTCTTTTGAGATAACAAGTCACAGGTTCTTCCAGAGTTTGTTTTCGGCATCTCTGTGACCACACTTCCGGTTTTCTTAGCAGCTCTTTATTAAGTAGGTTATTGTAGAGCACAGAGACAGAGTGAGATGTGTCATATGTCGTAAAGACTTTGGCTTAGAATTATTTACATTGTCCAGGGCAATACAGTGTCTTTATATTCTCTTAATCAACTCGATGAAATGGATTATTTAATGGCACAGTGATTTTTAAAGTCAACTTGTGTAAACCAATGAAATTGAACAAAGAATTCACTTGTTCATATACTCAAATCAATAAGGAAACACTCTAGCTTACACTTCCATATATAGTACAAAATATGGTTTCCGTTAATGTAGTCAGAGAATCTAAAACTGAAATGCCCGGAAATCTGTTGGGGAATCACAGCCTATTTTTCACATAGTCTACTAAGTACAGAATCCATGTGATCAGGCAAACAACTTCTTTTTTTTCTTTCTTTCTTTTGGAGAAAGAGAGAGAGCACGAGGGGAGGAGGGGCAGAGGGAGAGAGAGAATCTTAAGCAGGCTCCACACTCAGTGCAAAGCCCAACACGGGGCTCAATCCCACCACCCTAGGATCATGGCTTTGGCCAAAATCAAGAGTTGGACACTCGACCGATTGAGCCACTCAAGTGCCCCAGGCAAACAATTTCTTAGTGATTATTTCCTGTGACACAGCTCTCACTTCCTTTGCGGGTAAGACATTCCATTTCTGTGAAGTAGCACTAATGGAACTCATGGTTTTCCTTGTCTGTGTCGCCTTCTGGGTCACGGTACCTTACCTTTTATCTCAACTTGGGGCATTGGGTACAATTAACACCTAACTGATTCTTATTTGACACCCCTTCAAAATTTATGAACAACAATCATGTCTTCCCTTTTTCCCTAAGTTTTCAGATAAAAACACCTCAGTTCCCTCAATAGCATCTCACATGATATCTGATTATGATGTATTGCACTTTTTTATTGTTGTTTCTTTGTTCGGATTACTTTCCATCTGGCCAATACTATTATGTTTTTAAACTGAAGGCCAGAAATACCTTCTCTTTCTTTGGATATTGTGGTTCTATACATGCATCCTAACATTGTTCTGACCTTGCACTAGTTTTGGATTCATTAAGGAACTCAAGTTTATTGTAGAAACATTGGAAAATGTACAGAAGCAACAAGAAGATAGGTGCATTTGTTAGAAGATAAGGTCAATTTTTTAAAAGAGAGACCCAACATGGCAGTAATTCAAGCAAGTTGAAAGTCTGGTTTTTTTATTACATAAAATTCTGGGTAGGGACTTGAAGGCTGCTGTGGTAGTTCCCCAGTCGTCAGAGAACTTTCTATCACATTGTTCTGATCTACACCCATTGTTCTGATCTACACTCCACCCAAGATGGAGATTCCATCTTGTTTCCGGGTTGGCTAAACTGCCTGCCACCATGAAGTTTTAATTCCAGTGAACTGGAGGAGAAGAAGAGATATTAGGTCGATTCCTTTTATTTTTTAATTCTTTACTTATTTATTTATTTTTTATTTTGTAGAGTGAGAGTGTGTGAGCGGGGGACAGGGGCAGAGGGAGAGAGAGAGAGAAGAGAGAACCTCAAGCAGGCTCCACACCCAGTGCAACACTTAGCTCAATCCCATGACCCTGGGATCATGACCAGAGCCAAAATCAAGAGTCAGACGCTTTAGTGAATGAGCCACCCAGGTACCCCTAGGTGGATTTTTTAAAAATGTTTTTTAATGTTTTTATTTATTTTTGTGACAGACAGAGACAGAACATGAGCAGGGGAGGGCCAGAGAGAGAGGGAGACACAGAATCAGAAGCAAGCTCCAGGCTCTGAGCTGTCAGCACAGAGCTCGATGCGGGGCTCGAACCCACAGACTGTGAGATCATGACCTGAGCCAAAGTCGGACGCTTAACCGACGAGCCACCCAGGCGCCCCATGGATTGCTTTTAAAACAACAGTCAAGTATCACTTCTCTTCACTAATCATTGGCCAGAAGTTGGTCATATAGCAATTCCTCGCTGTAAAGTATACTGCAAAGTGACCTCTAGCTAGTTGGGCAGCTACATTCCCAGCTCAAATTTTTCCATCTTGGGAGGGGGTAAGATGATGTCTTTTTTTTTTTTTTAAGTTTACTAATTTATTTTGAGAGAGAGAGAGAGAGAGAGCACAAGCAAGGGAGGGGCAGAGAGAAGTAGAGACAGAATCCCAAGCAGGGTCCGACCAAGGGCTGATGTGGGGCAGAGATTGAGAGTTGGATACTTAACTGACTGAGCCACCCAGGCACCCCAAGATTGTGTCTTAGTACTTGGTATTAGTGTTCGATTTTATATTCCTTCAGAAAGTTTTCTTTTTTGATTTTTATTTAATTAGAATCAATTGTCATTTGCAGTTAGATTTTTAAAAAAATTTTTTTAACATTTATTTTTTGAGAGACAAAGAGTGAGTGGGGGAGGGGCAGGGAGAGAGGGAGTCACAGAATCCAAAGCAGGCTCCAGGCTCCAAGCTGTCAGCACAGAACCCGACTCAGGGTTGGAACTCACAAACCTTGAGATCATGACCTGAACCGAAGTCGGACGCTTAATCAACTGAGCCACCCAGGCGCCCCATAGTTTGATTTTTTTTTCATTCACTACCATATAGGGGACACTCCGTCAAATTACTGAAATATCTTTTTCTACAATACATCTAGAGAAAGCTTATTGTTTAATTTATTAAGTGGTAATTATTTAACTGATTACAGGGCACTTAATTTTTCAGGTTTTCCCCCCTTTAAATAATCGGTAGAAAACATGTTGAACCAACGATAAATCATAGCCTATACTTTATCCCTAGAAAAAACTTCACAGCAGATGAAATTCTAGGAAAATATTTATGAAATTTATTCAAAAGAGAATTTTGTTTCATTTAAGAATTTCCTCCTTAGAAAAGGTGTATCTATCTGTATTCCTACCCTAAGTGCAAACATCATTTTTTCACTGTTCAAACACAGGGTCTCGCCAATAATACCCTAGCTAATTTAATAGTTGAACATCATATCTTCTTGTGAATTTGGCTTGAGTTCACGAGATATGAAGCATGTTACCAAGTCACGTTTGTAGCATGTTGCATTTGCAACCACTTTCTAATGCTCCCCCCCCCCCCCCCAACGCTTTTTATCTGAAGGTTAAAGTCCTTAAAAAGTTTTGGAAGATCCCACATGGCGGAGCTTCTCACAACTCAGACCTTACCTCCTGCTACCATGCTATTCTTTCCTCACTCCTTTGAAGTCACTTGGCTAAGCTCTCTTGTGGGTGCTCATCCTATGCCCAGAATGTTCTTGGGCCTAAATCTCCCAAGAGTACTCCTTCAATTCCATCAAAACACTCGCTCAAATCTCATCAGCAGAATGTCCCTGATCACTGCTGGAAAAAGCAGGCCTCCTTCCCTGCTACGCTCTCCCTCTGACTCCTATCCCTGTTTTACTTGCCCCGAAGTTCTTCCACACTGACATGTTGTGGTGGTTTATCTGTTATGTGTTCACTGTTGCTTCCGCTAGGGAGAATGCCCTGAAAACAGGAATTCTCTCTCTTTTGACTACTGCTGCCTGTCCAGTGTCCGGAACAGTGGATAATGTGGATGAGAAATAAATACATTTTTGCACGTAAGAAGAGCATTAAAGGCCATTGAAAGGTCATCAAGAATTAGGACTAAACCTTGATCACGTCCTCAAAAGGGAAATGTGATTGGAACTGGAGCAGTATAGTCTACTCTGGGCAAAGCACTAAGCAGAAGAATCAAGAAACAGCTGGGGGATAAGAGCTGATGCTGGGGTCGTAAGAGGAAGAACAAGTAGGTCAAGTTGAATTTGGTGATGGAAAGCCAGGGATGCCAAGCTGAGGAGTTTCGAGGCCTCTTTCAAAATCACAAACTCTGAGTGATGATTCTAAATAAGCAATTACACTCATTCCAAAATTCTCAAGAGCAGCTCATTCAAATTCAAATCATTCTTCTTATGAAGCCAAAGGATTTCCCAGAATAAACGCATTCCTGGTGTTACACACTTCTCCAACACAAGCAACAAACAATTATTAGATGCCTACAGTCACATGTTTTCATTCTGTTGGTGAAGGCATCCTTTTAAAGTTCTGTCTGCTTCCTAGTATGTTACAGGTGATGACACTGTTTAGGTCTCTAAGATGCCAGCTGCGTTCTTCCAGTATGTTCCTTGGCATGGTTGTCTATTTTCCAAAGACGCATTTTAATTTGAAAGTCTATTTCTTGACACCAGTGCTTGATCTCTACATTGTTACCTAATTAAGCAAAGGTATTTTTTGCAAGTCATTGCTGACATTAGCAAGGCAGGTGGGGTACCGCGCTCCATGGCTCTAATTACGTGTAAGCACCTTGTCCTATGAACGCTTTGAGGAATCAGTTTACTTACCATGTTTCAGGGCTGTAGGGATGCTTACTTAACCAACTCTATTTTTCACTTTTTATAACTCTCTTTCCCTTTGAAAACATCATGCCCAAGAAATGCTTCTTCTTGCTAAAATGCTTTCGAGAAAGAAATGAGCATTCATAATAGTTGAAGATTTTTGTTGGAATAAAAAAGTCACGTAAAAAATGAGGCTTCTATAGAGGCGCCTGGGTGGCTCAGTCAGTTAAGCGCCAAACTCTTGCTTTCAGCTCAGGTCATGATCTCATGGTTCGTGGGTTCAAGGCCCGCATTGAGCTCCACGCTGACAGTGCAGAGCCTCCTGGGATTCTCTAAATAAATAAATAAATAAATAAATAAATAAATAAACTTTAAAAAAAGATGAGGTTTCTCTATATTTTACTCTCAAGGTATGATTAAAGTGAAGCTTGCAGCTATTTAATTGAATTTGTGAAAGCATTGGCCATACTGACCCAGCGTCCTCAAGCCATCCTTACTGTGACCTCTGCGTGAATGCCTGGATACTCACGCTGATTACAGATCACCCCCCACGTCACGGATCACATGTTTCACAGCAAAACTGAATCGTGTTGTGGCTTTTTTTTTTACTGCCGTATTGTCCAAGAAATATCCATAAAAGTCTCCTTACAGATATTTGGATTTGGATGACATTCACAAATAGATGAATCTCTCAATTAATTGAATATATTTTCTGATTATCTCTGTCCTCCATCCTGAAGTGGTATGCTTATTTTCATATTTCTAAAGGAATGAAGTGCAAAAGCCATTGGACTTCCTAAAATGAAATATAGAGCAATGCAATGTACTTTTTTTTTTTTTTTAACAGAACTTATGCTTGGCTCACGGGTTGCCTTCTTTTGTTAATAATAGTAATCTCTTCGTATATTATTTGGACTTGCCTTGGTAGATGGTCATACGTCTCTGAATAATGACCTCTTTTTTCCATTCTTTTCAGTCCTTCCATTTTATTTCTATTCATTTCTCACCTGCTGTCCAAGACCTACATTTCAACGTTAAACAGAAGGGGTCAGGGCGCCTGGGTGGCTCAGTCGGTTAAGCGGCAGACTTCAGCTCAGGTCATGATCTCGCGGTCCGTGAGTTCGAGCCCCGCGTCGGGCTCTGTGCTGACAGCTCAGAGCCTGGAGCCTGTTTCGGATTCTGTGTCTCCCTCTCTCTCTGCCCCTCCCCCGCTCATGCTCTGTCTCTCTCTGTCTCAAAAATAAATAAACGTTAAAAAAATTTTTTTTTAAAAAGAAGGGGTCATCCCTTTCTTATTCTTTTTTTTAAAGTTTTTGATGTTATTTTAATTTAGAGAGACAATGTGAGTGGGGGAGAAGGGCAGAGGGAGAGAGAGCGAGGATCCCAAACAGGCTCCATGTTCAGAATGGAGCCCAAAAGGGCTCTATCCTATGACCCTGGGATCATGACCTGAGCTCAAGAGCCACCCAGGTACCCCTTTTTAAAAATATTTTTAATTTGGGTTCTTATTCTTTTATTTTTTAATTTTTTTAACTTTTATTTGTTTATTTATGTTTAATATATGAAATTTATTGTCAAATTGGTTTCCATACAACACCCAGTGCTCATCCCAAAAGACTCCCTCCCACCCCCGCTTATTCTTTTAAAGAGACTTTTAAAGAGATGCTCCAAATGTTACCATATTTATAATCATGTTGGCATATGATCTTATTTATTTTTTGAAATAAGATGCTTTAATCTCATCAAGGAAGTTTCCTTTTATTCCTTCTTTGACAAGGGTTTATATCATGAATTCATGTTGACTTTTCTCAAATGATTTGGTTGTATCTATTATAAAGATTATACTTTTCCTGTCATAATCGATTTATGTTAAAATCTATATTATTCATTTCAAACTATTATTACAAACTCACATCCTGAGGTAAACTTAAATTCATAGCTCAGGTGGAAGATTTGTAATTTTCTTTTTTATGTCAGGTTCATTGAGGTATAATTTATAAATAATAAAATACACTCTTCTTAGGTGTTCGGTTTTATGGGTTTTGACAAGTGTATACAATCACTTAACCACAATCAAAATATAGAATATTTACATCACCCTCTCCAGTTTGTTATGACTTTTTATTTATTTATTTATTTATTTATTTATTTATTTATTTATTTTTATTTTTTAAATTTTTTTTTCAACGTTTATTTATTTTGGGGACAGAGAGAGACAGAGCATGAACGGGGGAGGGGCAGAGAGAGAGGGAGACACAGAATCGGAAACAGGCTCCAGGCTCTGAGCCATCAGCCCAGAGCCTGACGCGGGCTCGAACTCGCGGACCGCGAGATCGTGACCTGGCTGAAGTCGGACGCTTAACCGACTGCGCCACCCAGGCGCCCCTGTTATGACTTTTTACTAGTGAATACCCTCTCCAAAACCCCAGCCTCTGGCAATATTGACTTGTTTTGTATCCCTATAACCTTGTATTTTCTAGGTTTCCATGTAGAGATATTTTATGGGCTCCTCCAATATGCAGTCTTTAGTCAGAAACTCTTGAACTTGTGAAAGCATTGGCCTGACTGACTCAGGGTCCTCAAGTCCTTCTTACTCCAACCTCTGCATAAATGTCTAGCTACTCGTGTTGATCGCAGATAACCCCCCATGTATCATCATACTTTTGAAACTCATCCATGTTGTTGAATTATCAATCATCATTTCTTTTATATTTCTGAGTAGTATTCCATTGGATGGATGTGCGCCATTTTTTTATTATTGAGGGTTTTTTTGTTGGTTTGTTTTGGGTTTTTTTTGTTTTGTTTTTTTGTTTGTTTGTTTTTTTCATTTCTCAGGGGCAGATTGAGAAGCGATATGGCTGGGTCATTGGAGATGAATACATTTAGCTCTAAGACCCCGTGAAGATTTGTTCCAAAGTGGCTGTGTCATTTTACAACCCAACAACAATGTACTGTCATATCCTGTCTATAAATTTCTTTTTAAATGTATGTTTTTACAATAAAAGGCTATAGTAAACTCATCTGGTTACACATTTAAACATTTCATGTATAGTTATTTTATCTTCCATATCTGTTATTCTTTTGATATCTGAATTCCCAAGAAGTCTAATTTTATCCTTTTTGTTTTTCCCAATTCTTACTTCTACTACTGCCTTGTAAGGCTGCTATTGCTAGTATGATGTTTTAATTGTAGGTTTTTTTGTTTGTTTGTTTTGTTTTGTTTTGTTTTCCATTTTCCAGACACATTTCTCATTTGCCAGTAACCCAGGCCTGGGATCTCCAAGGCAGCACATTTCCTGAGTTTTAACTTAATGGGACAGTTTGTGTTTTTCCTTCACCTCTAAGGATGAGCCCTGGGCTTAGTCCACAACATGGAGTGATTATCTATAATTCCCCTACCCAATCCCCATACTTCCCATCAACTTTAGCTCATTCTGTTGCTCCTCCTGCCTCTTCTGTTCCCTTCTTCCACATCTTCTTCCCCTTCTTCCTTCCCTTCTTCTTTTTCTGGTCCTTGGAGATTCCCAATAACTCTTCAACCAACAATTCAACTCCCAAAGCTGTGAGTGCTTCTGTCTACCATTGAGCCTGCACGAGAATGCTTAAAGCAATTTTATTCATAGTAGGAAAAACTTGGAACAATGTAGATACCCATCAATGGATAATGGATAAATTCATAAAGGTATGTTCACAGAATGGAATTCTATACAGCAATGAAGTTAATAAATCACTGATACATGAATATCAGATACATATGCTGAGTGAGAGAAACCCGATACAAAAGGGTTATATTGTATTATTTCATTGCAGGAAGTTCCACAAAAGGTAAATCTAATCCACAATGACAATGTAAGAATATTATTACCTTGGGATTACTGGTTGGAGGAAGACAATAGGGTGCCTGCAGTGATGCAAGAAATATTCTGCATCTCAATCTGGTAGGTGGTTATACAGTATCCAAATAGGTTAAAATCCATCAACCTATGCCTTTAAGATTAATGTATTTTACTTATATAGATTATACCTTGATTTAAAGAAAACTATAACCAAAAAGCAAACAAACAAAATAACTTATGGCGCATAGGCATGTTTATAAAATGACAAATATTTAGCTAAGAAAGTTATGGAAAAAAGTAAAGCACAAATCTGTATCTTTGCACATTAATACTTGGAACACATTAATAGAACCCTTTGAACTTGACTGATTCTCACTGTTTGGTTGTGAATTATGTTTCTGTTTATTTTTCTTTCATATCTGAGAATCTTTTAGAGTTGAGTAATTGTGCCTACTTCAGCTGTACAGAGAGTGAAGGAAAGTACAGATATTCCCAGTGGGTGCAAAAATTTGGAAGTCTCCTTTAATTGAAAGTTTGGGCTTTTCAGCCTTATGGAGGCTCATGATATGTTCTGATTCCACATGCTCACTTAGTTTTCTTAAACGGTGTAGACACTGAGGGGGAAGAATTGTTAATCCAAGAAAGAGCTTATCAGAATACCATCTGTTTGGTGCTGTAGAATAAGAGGCACACTCTTCATTTCACTTTTATGAGAAAACTTTTAAATTCTTATACATTCCTCCCTATTGAAAACCACTACTATGTTTCAAGAAGCACCGATGATTAACTAAATCAAAGATTTTTTTTCAACTTGTATCCATAAGGTATACTTAAATGCAACGAACAGAGGTAAAATCCATAATCAATCATTAAATGAAGCAATGTGATCATTTTGTTAATTAATACCTGACTAAATGCATACATCACATATGAATCACTCATACAGGTCACCAATAGGTAATGAAAATATAATTAATAACTAACAGAAACAAGCAATCCATCCTACTAGAAACATCAACAGGACTGACTGAACTTGATTCGCTATAATTTGCCCTTTGTTTTTTCTTCCCAGGGTTGTTGGGTTTTTTTCCTGCTATTTTGAAATTACACCAATGAGAACCCTTTTTTCCTATTTTCTCCTGAGTTTTCTAGAACAGCCTTCCCTCCTCACATTTTTTTTCACTGAGAAGCAAATATTCTTCTTCTCAAATTGATAACATTTTCATGTGAAAAATCGGGTATGTTTGGCAAACACACTGTTCTGTTATAGATTAGTTTTGATTATCAAGGTTTAGGGTTAGCTACATACATTGAACATTGCTGAAAATGATTTTCACAATGGAAACTGAACTCAGTTTATTTGCAATCCTATACAAACACAGTTAAAGTTGGGCAACAAAGATTAAAAGGAAAAAAAATCCTTTAGAAAGTATTTCAAAACAAAACTAACTAATAAGGTTTTAAATGAAAAAGAAATAGACATTGTCAATCTGGCCCAAGCCCCAGGATGAAAAGGCCTGGGCTAATCACTGTCCAGTTAATTTATTCATTTTTTCCTCCCAAGTTGTTACTACTTCTTTTTTTAAATGAAGAAAACATTAAAGAATTACTACTTCTGTTGAAACTTGGTATCTATAGCTTATACCTTGTGATGTTAATTAAAAACATAATTTTTATGTACTTATCACAAAGGAAATATCATTTCATTAAAATCCAATTAGATTCGGACAATATCTGTAGAGACTACGGAATCACTGCTGTTTGAACACAGCCAGCTTTGTTCTGTTTTCATTACTTGAATAAAAGCAACCACAACAAACAATCAAAGAAAAAAAATTATTAATCTCTGAGGTTACAGACACTTGCATGTGGAGGAGTATTTTGTTAGGGAGGCAAACAACAAGATTTCATGTCTCTGAGAGCACGGTCTAGTTGACCTTATTTCTAACTTTCCTTATTTGTCTCTCCAAGGAAAATAACCTTCAGTCCTAGTTCAAAAGTTGTATGAGGGCCATTTCAAAATTAGCAAAAAATTATCAGGCTCTGCACCCATTAAAACACACACACACACACACACACACACACACACACAAGCTAAAACCAGAAACACTTCAACATGTTTGTGGATTTTTACCGCACTCAACCTAGTAAGCTAAGGGTGCACTGAAGAATTGAAAAGTAGACATCTTAGGAACTGACCTTTAGTCTGAGGAATCCAAACAAGCGGACCCGGGGCGATCAGAAATTAGCTCACTACTCTTGGCAAAGCTTGTTGGAAGAGGACTGTACTGAGTTTTTTGTGACAGGCTGAACACCATGCTGGCCACATATTACGAATTCAGTAAGTACCTCTTTCACAGAGAAATGTCGTAAACAAGGATTTACGGTAAGTATTTTCGAGAGCTAGAACGGTGTGGTCTGAGGTGCCTCTGGCTCAGAATGGTTGGGGTGTTAGCACAGCTTAACACACACGGCCTGAGTTATACCAGACAAATGAACTAAATGTGTGTAACTGGACGTTCCTCATTTGTAAAATGCCACTAATAACAGAACTTACTTCAGAGATGACTTGTGTATTAAGGGAGTATAAATTTAAAACGTAACTAGAACCCTGTTTGACACACAACATTCAACACACTTGTTACTCTATTATTACCACTATTACTTTAAATTCTATGGAGATAATGAGACCTTATTTGTGAAGGGAAGTGGGACAAAATAATTATGTGGTTTATAGGATTTTGTGCAAAACATATCAAATAATTAGAATAGCTTGAGAATTTTTTCCTTGAATTATTCAATTTAATAAAACTGCAACTGAGCTTAATATTTCATAATAATGTTACAGTATTCTTAAATACACCCCCTTCAGATGCTTGTTTCACCAAGTTTAAAATGAAAGGCGATTCATTGTATACGTGGGAGACAGTAACGTTTGAGGGATGGATGAATGGAGAAATGTTCAAGTAAAAGCAAAGAGATGTAAAAGTTTCTTTTAACTATGTCAGTGAAGTAGGGTCAACGTCAAAATTATCAAATTTCCCTCAAAACGTATGCTCTTAAAATTCTTAAAATTGAACTAAATCTCACTGCTGCATCAAAATAGCTTTTGTGTAACAAAGAAACCTATCAACAAAACAAGAGGCAATATACTGAGAGGAAGAAGATACTTACAAACGGCATATCCAACATGGGGTTAATATCCAAAATATATAAAGAACTTCTACAACTGACACCAAAAAAACCCAAACAATTGAGTTAAAAATGGGTAGAGGATCTGAATAGGTCCAAATAATTTCCAAAGAAAACATACAGATGACCAAAAGGCACATAAAAAGATGCTGAACATCACTGAACATCAGGGAAATGCCAATTGAAACCACAGCGAGATACCACCTTATACCTGTTAGAATTGCTGAAATCAAACAGACAAGAAATAATGGGTGTTGTTGAGGATGTGGAGAAAAAGTGACTCTCGTGCACTGTTGAAGGAATATAAGTGGGTGAAGCCACTATGGAAAAGAGTATGGATGTTCCTCTAAAAATATAAATACCATATGATTCAATAATTCCACTATTGGATACTTACCCCCAAAGAGCAAAAACACTAATTTGAAAATATATATGCACCACATGTTTATTGTAGCATTATTTACGAGAGCCAAGATATGAAAACAGCCTAAGTGTGCATGGATAAAGAAGATACTATATATATAATGCATACATATATATAATTTATCTAATGCATATATATTATATATAAATGCATTATATAAATATATATAATATATATTTATAATTTATATATAATTTTTATATATTATATATAATATATATTTAAATAATATATATATTATATATTATATATTTATATAATATATATTTATATATTATATATTTATAATATATATATAATTTATATATAATATAATTTATATATAGTATATATAATTTATATATACTATAATTTATATTTATATGTATATTTAATATATATAAATATAATATATATATTTAATATATAAATATATATATTTAGATATTTATATATAATTTATATTTATAGTAGATATAATTTATATATATAATATATAATATATAAATATATATAATATATATAATATACAGTATATATAATTTATATCTACTATATATAAAATATATTATAGGGGCACCTGGGTGGCGCAGTCGGTTAAGCGTCCGACTTCAGCCAGGTCACGATCTCGTAGTCCGTGAGTTCGAGCCCCGCGTCAGGCTCTGGGCTGATGGCTCAGAGCCTGGAGCCTGTTTCCGATTCTGTGTCTCCCTCTCTCTCTGCCCCTCCCCCGTTCATGCTCTGTCTCTCTCTGTCCCAAAAATAAATAAACGTTGAAAAAAAAATTAAAAAAATAAAATAAAATATATTATATATAATTTATATATAATTTATAGTATCATATATATATAGTATCGTGTGTACACACACACACACACACGTACACACACACAATGAAATATTGTGCAACCATAAAAAGCCATGAGATCATGCCATTTGTGACAACATGAATGGACCTAGAGGGAATTATGTTAAGTGAAATAAGTCGGACTGAGAAAGACAAGTACCACATGATTTCATTCATATGCAGAATATAAAAACAAGAAAAAATGAATAAACAAAAAAACAGAATCAGACATGTAAATACAGAGAACAAACTGATGGTTGCCCGAGGGAAGGGGGATGAAGGGGTGGGCAGAATGGAGAGAGAATGTGAATCACTATGTTGTACATCTGAAACTAATGTAGCAATGTGTGTCAACTCCATTCAATTAAAAAAAATTTTTTAAGAAAAAGAAAACATTACTTCAATATATTTTAATTTGTTTTCTTAAAGAATTAGGCTTTTTGCATTTATTTTATTTTATTACTGAAGTATAATTAACATACAGTGTTATATTAGTTTCAGGTGTACAATACAATGATTCAACAATTCTGTACATTGCTCATTGATTGAGTATAACCGTTAGTGAAATTTTTTTTTTTAATTTATATCCAAGTTAGCGTATAGTGCAACAATTTCAGGAGTAGATTCCTTAATGCCCCTTACCACCCCATTTAGCCCATCCACCCTCCCACAACTGCTGCAGTAATCCTCTGTTCTCCATATTTAAGAGTCTCTTATATAAGTTTTGTCCCCTCCCTGTTTTTATATTATTTTTGCTTCCCTTCCCTTGTGTTCATCTGGTTTGTCTCTTAAACTCCTCATATGAGTGAAGTCATATGATTTTTGTCTTTCTCTGACTAATTTCACTTAGCATAATGCCCTCCAGTTCCATCCATGTAGTTGCAAATGGTGAGATTTCATTTTTTTGATTGCCAAGTAATACTCCATTATGTGTGTGTGTATGTATATATCTATATATCTATATATCTATATCTATATCTATATCTATACTATATCTATATCTATATCTATATCTATATCTGTAAATAGATATCTTCTTCTTTATCCATTCATCTGTCGATGGACATTTGGGCTCTTTCCATACTTTGGCTATTGTTGATAGTGCTGCTATAAACATTGGGGTGCAAGTGCCCCCTTCGAAACAGCATCCCTGTATCCCTTGGATGAACACCTAGTAGTGCAATTGCTGGGTCTTAGGGTAGTTCTATTTTTAATTTTTTGAGGAGTGTACTCTTAATCCCCATTTATCTATTTCGCCCAACCCTCCACCTTGCATTTAATTTAAGTAATGGCCAATTCTGAACTAAAGGTTATTTTCCCCAGACTTTTATAAAATGAAAATCCATAATGTTTTTAGGGACTAAATCATAAGTGAGAATTAAAACTTATTTAAATATCATGAGTCAAATTTTTTTTGGACTTCTAGTGGTTACTGTACCCATGGAATCATTATGTTACATAAGCACTTATATGCATTACCATCATGGTCATAAAGTTTTTTCTCCTAGGAGTCTGTAGTTTTCTTGAGTTGTTGCTTTCTGGTGGCAGTTTTCATTTGTGTTTTCATTATTACAACTCTCTTTATCCTGGCACTTACACAGAGCTCAATAATTGTTTATTTAATGGACAACGTACATAATTAAATTTGGTAACATTGACTGTATTAGCCAGTGCTACTCAAACACCATTCCCTCCTTTTGTCTTTGCACCAACATGTAGCTGGGAGACACAACACACTGTAGTCAGTAGGGCGTTTGGGGAGGCGTGTCCCATGGAGTAGTGTATCAGTGGAAATTGTGGGTGTGCTACGGGCATGAAGTATGAAACCCTTCCTTTTCCTCCTCCTCAAGTTGCTGACATCCTCCTTTAGGGCAGCATATCCCTAGATGCAACGAACTGTTGCACCCATTAGGGTCCCCACCTGCTTGATAACTTCACCTCTAGCCATTGCAACTGGCCTACTAGTCAATGCCTAAACCAGTATCCATTGCCTTTGACAATGTGGCTCCTTCCTAGAAATGCAGTCTTGGTTCTTCTTGACTGTTCTATAGTCTCCCTGTTCTTCAAAGCACACTGCAAACACTGCTCCATGGAATGCGCCATGACGAGCAAGCAACAGAACCACTTGAATTCTTAGAATACTTTGTATGTCTTCAAACAAACTAGACATCTCGCTTAACAAAGTTGAAGTTATTTGTGTTTGTAGATTTTTATTCCTTTCTCAACTGTGAAATCTGAGGACGAGTTTATTCCTGGTGTACAAAGTAAGATGCATAGTTGAAGGAACACATTTACTGATGATATAAAATATGGAAAAGTATTTGTAAACCTCATTTACCTGTGCTTCTGAAGTGAACAGTCCATTTCAAGTTTTTGATTTCTTAAAGTCTGTGTAGAAATAATAAGCTTAAAAATTAGCTAATGGGGCGGTGCCTGGGTGGCTCAGTCGGTTGAGTCTCAGACTTCAGCTCAGGTCATGATCTCGCAGTTCATGAGTTTGAGCCCCACATCAGGCTCTATGCCAACAGCTCAGAACCTGGAGCCTGCTTCAGATTCTGTTTCTCCCTCTCTCTGCCCCTCCCCTGCTCACGATCTCTCTCCCTCTCCCTCTCTCTCTCTCTCTCTCTCTCAAAAATAAATAAATATTTAAAAAAACATTAAAAAAATAGCTAATGGATTTCAGTGCTATGGAATCTCACATTTTATCTTTTTCAACTGCCCAGGTTTTTATAAAGGAATGAACACCAGGATTTTAAGTGGTTAACTCAACCGTGCGTAAGTGACATTGTAAGTTAAATATGTAAACATATTAGTAAACAAACAAACGTGGCCCTACTTATCATGGAATGTAGACTCCTGGAAAAGCAGTGTACAATTGTTAGAAATGTCATGGAGGAAGAGGACAGGTGGCCAAGAAACACACAGCAACTGATGTTGACTTTGGACACAAAGGAGACTTCTCCGAGGAAGGAACAGGCATCCTACCTGATATTCAAAGAACGAAAACGAGTCAAGTGGCAGAAGGCAAAGGGGGGAAGACAACCCATTCTTATTGTGGAATTGTAATTAAATAAGGACTTGAACCGTGGGAAGTTATTCTTTTGCATCAAGACAGAACACAGTCCAACGCATTTTGACAGATTTTCCCCACTGCCATAGCAATATTCATAGCAGATTAGCAATATAGAGTGGTTTTCCATAAAATGTCAACACTTCTCATTACGGTGTGTTTAACAATGAAATCTCACTCAAGAAAAATATTGTGACTTAGATCTCTAAGGTAAATATTATGAAATGAGAACTAATGGTTGTTGAATGAAAGTACGGCGGCATCGTATTTTTGTTCCGCTAGTGGGCTCCCTTAGAACCGCATTTCACTATCAATTTACATTCTGAAGGACTGAAAAGTCACTGATAGTTTTCATAAGTGTTCCTACCTGATAACTCGATTACAACGACATTCATTTTTTTGGCATCACTGTGAAAAATGTGAAAGCCCCGCAATAATAATAAAAAACAAGGAAATAATGATGAATTTCCAGAAATTTACTTTGTGAAAATGCCTCTGGGTAGGGAAAGAGGAAAGGAAAGAAATTTGTTTTCGAATAGGTCCACATTAATCATTTAAATAATTTTTACAAGTGTATAACATGGCATGTGATTAAGCCAAAATCGATACAATTAAAAATTAAAAATTCAAGGTTTCTTCTTATGCTTAACTTACTCAAAAAAAAAAAAATTCCAGGAAAGTCATACAATAATAAAGTGGCATGAAAATAAAATTTAATACTGCACTACACCTTTCTCTGAGGACTGAAAACTTTAGCTTAAAATAAGCAATTATAATGGATAAAGTTTAAACGACAGCGGGATTTTTAATATTGGCCTACAGGATCCGTTGTCCTTAAATGGATAGTGTTTCCAGGGTGCATGTATGCCCAGGAATGTAGCTGCTGGGTCATAGGGCTTGTGTGTGTTCAATGTCACTAAGACACATTTTTCAAAGTGGTTGTACCAAGGGGCCCTCCTGCCAGCTACGTATGAAAGTTTGTTTCTCAGGGCTCCTGGGTGGCTCAGTCAGTTAAGTGTGCAGCCCTTGATGTTGGCTCAGGTCATGATCTCATGGTTCCTGGGAACAAGCCCCACATCAGGTCCCCACTGACAGTGCAGAGCCTGCTTCGGATTCTTTCTCTCCCTGTCTCTTTTTGCCCTCACCGCCAAATAAATAAGTAACCATTTCTTAACAAGTCTCTGTCTCTCCACATTCTTTCCAACACCCACTGTCGTCCGATTTTGCAATATTTGCCAGTCTGGTTGGTGTAAAATGTTATCCTAATCTGTATTTAATATGCATCAACTGGATTACTAACAAAACTAGGCTTGTTTTAATATGTGTATTGCCGGTGGATGTGTGTTCTTACCTGAAATGACTCTTTTTGAACCATCGATTTGATGCAAAGAATTTTTTATTGTGGTTTTTAAAAAATACATTCTAATTATTAAACCTATAAAACATCCATACATTACATCTGTTGCAAGTACAGTCTCAGGGTTTGTCTTGTTTTATTGCTCTGTGCATTTTTTTGATACTAAAAAAGACTTTTTGCTTTTACTATGGTTGAATTATTCAATCTTGTACTTAGATCGGTTTTGCTTATTATGTTCTCTTGAAAAAAAAAATCCTTACCCAGGTCACTATCAAGCTCTTTTTCTATATATTCTTTTAAAATGTGTGAAAGTTAGCTTTCTACATTTGTTTTACTCGGTCTTTAATTTAATTCTGTGTGTAGCATGAGGTAGGGATCTATTTTTATTGTTAGTATGGGTAGCCAAATACTCATCTCAATTTACTGAACAGCCATCTTTTCTCCTCATTAGAAATTTCACTTCCCTCATATATATATCAAGTTCCCATGTATATGTGGTCTGTTTTCCCCTTTCTGCCAAGTTCACCCGCTAAAGACATCACCCTTCTGGTTCCAACTTTATGGACGGATTTCTTCTTTGGTCTCTCATCGTGCAAGATCTTTGGCTTAGTCTCATGACCCCACACATTCAGATGAGCTGGCCATTCAGATGACAGTCTCCCAGGTTCAATGGATGTGCTCAGAACAGTCTGAGGTCAGTTTATCCCAACAATGCACGCTCTCTGCCTCCAATTATTTTTTCTTAATCTCCAGCCATGTTTTAAAAATACAGGCTTTTAAACGTCTTAGGTTTCTTGGAAGATGCTTTCCCACAAAGAGTATAAAATTTTTAGAAGCATCCACTCCTTGCTTAAATGGTGACTGTGTAAGTAAATGTTCATTCTTTAGTTGCTACATACGATATGGATTATGATAGCGCTTAAAACTAACAATCATATCTTACTTGAGAAAAATATCACGGTTTATCATTCCGTGGGATTAAAATGACACAAGAACTAATGTTAATTGTTAAAGTATTTAGTCTATTTCTAAGGATAAACATTTTAGGAATTCACTAAATGGTGGTCACAGTGACACATTATATATTATTATTATTAATAATAATTAGAAATTATTTTCTAGGATTATGGAAGCCTTAGAAAAATATGAAAAGCTCTCTTGAGCTTTACAGTATAAACTTTTGAAATAGCCACCAACAACCCTAAATAAATTATTATACAATCAATAAACAAGAGGTGACTTCAGGAACTTTCTTTCAAATGCTATAAAATCAATCTTTATTTTCCATCATGAAAAGATATGCTACAGACTAATCAGTTATGAAAAGACCTGAATATTTCAGCAAACACATAAACATCTTCATTTAAACCCTTATAATATACGATTTTTATCAGCCAACCTGCTTCTCTGCCTCTAGGCGTGTGTTGTTTCAACAGAGCAGTGATGTTTCAAATGGGCAAAACTGACCAGGTCACTTACTGGTCATATCTCACAGCTCAGCTCGGCTCCCCCTGCTGCTCCCTCCCTCCAGAAAACTCCTCACTCAGGGAGTGAAGATGACAGATCTGCTCTTTGAATAGTCCCGAAAGTATAATCTTCAAACTTTATCATGCACGAAGAACAATGGTGGTATTTGTCAATAGTGCAGACGTTCAGGTCCAGCTCCCAGAAAATATCACTTGGAAGGAGAGGGGCAGAGAGAGGAATCGACATGTTTTCAAGTAGGCTAAGTCTACGGAATCTGAATCCATTTCGTTTAAGCATCATACCTTGGAATTGCCTGGCCAATGAAAGCCCATAACCCTGAAACAGCAGGTTATCCTATAGGACAATTAGATACTGTCCAGGTCGGTATCTGCCTTGGCCTCCCCCAGTCAAAAATTTTGAATTAAATCCCTTCCCATGTTACAAGAGATTCTTTACAACATAAGACATTTCCTGCTGCTATGTTTCTTTTGCATCTTTCCCAACAGCTTTTCATCATTTGCCATTCCTAGAACGGCAACTTTTTATTCTTTTTTTTTTTTTTTTCCAAATTGTTATTTAAATTCTGGTTAGTTAACATATAGTGAAATGTGAGTTTCGGGAGTAGAATTTAGTGCTTCAGCACTCAAAAACTGTACCCAGTGCTCATCACAAGTGCCCTCCCCCCTTTAGCCCATCCCCCCACCCACCTCCCTCCATCAATCCTCAGTTTGTTCGCCATCGTAAGAGTCTCTTGCGGTTTGTTACCTTCTGCCTTTTTTTTCCTTTTCTCTTTTCTTTTCTTTCTTTCCCCTTTTCCTTTTTTTTCCCTTTCACAGATGTTCATCTGTAGATTTTTAGTCCTTGAATATCCTTTTTGCTCTCTTTGGCCATCTGAGTGACTCATTTCCATATTTCAGATAAAAAAGTCAGCATTTTATCATCTGGTCTGGAAGGTCAACTTTCCTTCATTAGGCAGAGTAAAATTATCTTTCATCTATTCATACTATATTGTATTCTCAAGGTCTATTTTTTTCTCTCCCTCATACATGATAAAGTATTCAAAATATATTTACATATATTATTATTATTACCAAGATCAACAAAATGTCTCTCATACAGGATGCTCTTCATAAATATTTGCTAAATTCATTATGGCCCAAATATTATCTAGGCTCACCTTGCTTGCTCTTTCAGATCTAGATAATGTTGAAATATAATGCCTCTTCCAAAATTTCTTTCCATTTCCTGGAATTTTATAATCTGAAAGTCTTTGCTGTCTCTGAGTTCCCTCCTAGGATAAAGTAGTTATTTCTGTCCTTCTTCTTCAAATTGTACTGTTCTCATTGTATCCCATCACCCCAGATGTGGACTTACCTTCTTTATTTGATTTATATACACATACAATGCGCGCACGCGCACACACACACACACACACACACCCCTAAAAGGCCTTTGTATGGCTACCAGGCTTTGCTAAGTATTTGAGGAATACTTGGAATTACCTTAAATAACTCCAACAAAGTGAAAGTCTTGTATACCATCCCAACTCCCAAAAGTGACTTCCGGGAAAATCATATTTATTACAATAATCACGTAGTGCCCTTTGCCTCTGCTCCATTTCGCTGGATCCCCTCTCTTTCACCCTCTCAGTATCTTTCCTCTTGCATTTCCTCTTGCATTTCTCCAAAGAATGCTGACTTCTTATTCTAACTAGCTACCTCTAGTCCTTACATTGAAGCTCACCTTACTTCAATTTTCACATAACCTACCGTTTACAATAATGCTAGCATATATGCTGTAGTTCGAATATTTGTGTCCCCTCAAATTCATATGTTGAAATCCTAACCTCCAAAGATAATAGTATTAGGAAGTAGGACCTCTGGGACGTGCTTAGGTCATGGGGGTGGAGCCTTCACGAACAGGATTAGTGCCTTATAAAAGAAATGTCGGGGCGCCTGGGTGGCGCAGTCGGTTAAACGTCCGACTTCAGCCAGGTCACGATCTCGCGGTGCGTGAGTTGGAGCCCCGCGTCAGGCTCTGGGCTGATGGCTCAGAGCCTGGAGCCTGTTTCCGATTCTGTGTCTCCCTCTCTCTCTGCCCTTCCCCTGTTCATGCTCTGTCTCTCTCTGTCCCAAAAATAAATAAATGTTGAAAAAAAATTTTTTAAAAATAAATAAAAGAAATGTCAAGTTGATGGGTAGCCCCTTCCATTCTGTGAGGACCCAGAAATGAGGAGCCGACTATGAAGGTGGAAGAAGGAAGAAGGCTTTCACCAGAACACCATGCTGACACCTTAATCTTGGACTTCCCAACTTCCAGAATTGGGATAAATACATATATAAATATATATACATATATTGTACATTTTATATATGTTATATATAATATTATTATATATTATATATATACATATATTATACATTTTATATATGTTATATATATAATATTATTATATATTATATATATAACATATATTATGTATGTGTTATATATTGTTAAATATATATATGTGTGTATATATATATATATATATATATATATATATATAGTAACTGCAGCCTCAAAGAAAATATATTTGCTTATACTGGATATTGATATTCCAGGCACATTCTAAGCATAATAACACATAACCCTTAGATATTTTTCATAAAAATATTCTGACATAGTCTCTTACATTCCCATTTTGCAGAAAAGAAACCAAGTGACCTGCCCAAGGGCACAAAACGACAAGGGCAGAGCTTAGACTTGAAGCCCAGGCTTCATTCCCTTCCTGACATACTTCCCTTCCCTTCTTGCTCTGTTCCTAGAGTGATGTCACTGGGGCCCCTCCACGTAACTTGCCAGGTCCATGTGATATGTTGGGATTCTGACAGCCAGGAGTTCTGGGGCCTCCAAGGATTGTCTCCTCCCTATCTGCTGACTTACTACTTTAAGTAATCGCCCTCTAATGCCCTGCTTCCCTACTGTCTCCCTCGTCTTGACCCTTTTAAGTAAAAGCCCTGCCCGTTGGTGATTTTGTCTTATGTAGTCATGGCTGCTGGCCAGGCCTTCCTTCTGTCATTGCTCCTTATATGAACCTTTGTAATGTTATCATCCCTGATAATTTTGCCTGCTTTGGAGTGTTGTAGAACGCATGAACTCATTGCAACGATTCACTGCCTGTTCTCACTTCAGATATCACTGCATCACCGCCTTGGGATTTTGACAAAGTCTCAACAACAGTTGAGGCTTAAAGGCCAAATTTGGGGCATGATCGAGATCTGGCTGTCAGAGTAAGCCTATATTTGTCACTGTAACAACAGATTCTACTATCCCACCGGCTAGCTAGCTATTCCTTCTGTGTTTCAGCATTTCATTCTCTCATGCTTCTGACTCTGCAGACTCTCCATTAACATACGAGGTTGTCTTATATTTATACTAAAAGAGAACCATCTGTATTCTCTTTATCTTCCCAAATGTTCGACAGTGGAATGTTACATTAACTCTTTAATGTTTATTTATTTATTTTGAGAGAGACAGAGAGAGGGAATGAGCAAGGAAGGGACAGAGAGAGAAAGAGAGAGAGAATATCACAGGCAGACTCCATGCCGTCATTGCAGAGCACAACTCAGGACTCAGACTCACAAACCCTGAGATCCTGACTTGAGTCAAAATCAAGGGTCAGATGCTAAACTGACTGAGCCACCCAGGCACCCCAGAACATTACATTCATTTAAACTCGTATAATTAAATGTGTCTTCCTTTCGACGGGTTGATATTTTAATTCAAAAAATCATTAAACCCACGTTGAGCTCAGCCTTTGGCAAAAGTCAACTTCAGCATATATTTCTCTTTGAGGTCCACAATCAGACCTATTTCTGAAGCTCAGAACCCACATATCTCCCTGGTGTTTATGCCAGTGAAACTAACCTAACATGTCACATTTCCTTCTACTGACTGGACAGGAATGAATGGCCTCAAGGAAACATTTAAGCAAAAGTTAACTGCAGACACACTGGAGAGGGGAAATAAGAATTCAGAAGGAAAGTGACTTAGAAGGACAACAGATGGAACGGGCAGCTGATGCAGTGAAAAAGGAAGCTCCGAGAAAGACCTAGAACAGCCTGAACACAAGGAGAAGGAACAATCCCTGATTTAGCAAGTTGTCCAAGCCCAAAACTCACATCTACTGAACAAATGAAAACTATTACTTCCCATTACTGTACGAAGCAAATGCACAAACAACAAATAAAGCAAAGCAAACGGATCTTCTACAAGAAATTGCACCTGTCCAACCAGTGAAAGAAAAGGGAACCGTGGATGGCCTAAAAAAATAGAATAAAAATTGTACTTGGTGAAAAGTTCGCCGGGCGCAGGGCCCAAGAACACAGCCGCTGTAGCCGGGCGGCCTGGATTCAAGCGAGATTCTGTTACATAGTGGTTGTTTTATTTGGGGGCAAGTCACTTAACCTCCACAGTGTCAATTTTGTCATCCGTAAAAGAGGGATAATCAGAGTCCCTCTCTTCTAGGTTTGTTATAGTTAAACGAGTTATTATTATAATCACTTTAGAACAGTGTCTGGCATTTTTATCATAATCACATGCAGAAGAATGCAACATATGTTTCCAAAGGAGCTACATCTAGTTTATGGACCCTCCCTACAGACTAACGCCACTTGAATTCCTCAGGATTACTGGGAGACGGGAAAAGAGACAATATATTCTGAAACATGAATGGAACCTTTCGAAAATTGGGCAGATGTAGTAATGTTGTCTTAGAAAAAGGATTAAGCCATATCATGCATTTCTTCCTTTTTCTTCCCTGATAGCACAGCTGGAACAAAGAAAATCCTATTATGCAATATTTTAAGTTGCACCTTTTTAAAGGAAAATTTAAAAGCCATGTATGACTGAGGCAGGAAGACTGCATATTTTCAAACAAAATAGTGTTAAAGCCTAGAGGTTGATTCCCCCCCCCCCCACCTATTAAAGCAAAACCATTCTAAAGTATACTATTTTAAGGTAGCGTTTTACATAATAAATCCTGAACTGCTCCATTAAGGTTCTGTATGCTAAATAATCTTTCACTTTCAGTTACTCACACCAATCAGAGGTAGAAAAGCACATCTTCAACTCTATTTCCCTAACAGTGGGAGAGAAGCAATTGAAGCCTCCGTGATGTTTTCTATCACTTACAAGATGAACTTTAATTGTTTCCAGGTTTCACATCACTTTCAATTTCATAAGTAGCAAGAGTCGCAAACAAGGTTAAATCTAGATAAAATGATGCAGCTCATAATCTGAATTTTAAAAGAAAGAGAAAGACAAAACACATCCTGGCCATGTATGTAATGCTTTGTTTAAAAGATGTGGATTGTCAGAGAGAGAGCGAGAGCGAGAGAGAGAGAGAGAGAGAGAGAGAGAGATGCAAATTATCACAATAGCGGCTTTTACAGTTCTCCTTTTCACTGAAGGTATAGAGGCTGCATGAATTAATGAATAAGCAGATATACACATAATTATCGAATTCCAGGGAAATTGAATAGAAAAAAATGCATATCAGATGCACCATCAGATGGTTTCCTAGGTTCTTGTAATGGATAGTTACAGGAATTAAATAAGTGTTTGTTGACAAGAATCTCCATAAATATAAAAATGGGGGAAAAGGCAGCTTCCAGAATACCTACGACAACTACTCATGCACTGAAATGTCATTACTTGCTGTGTTTAATGCATCCCAGAGTCCTTTTTATCAATGACTGCAATTCCCAGAAAATGGTTATAACTTCAAGCCTTAACAACTGAATATTTGGTTAATACAGAAAATATATTAGAGTCACATCAATATATGTATAAATTATTTTTATGGAAGAGAGATGTACCTATGTACGTATTTGAAAGTAAGATATGATAAAATCTTTCTCTTGATAAAATCTCTCTTATTTTCGGGGTAATCAGACTGAAATTTTCAGAGACCATGTTCTAATGAACATGAACAGAAACAAGAACATGGCACAGGACAGGTGCCTGGAATATGTCTAAAAGTCAGAGCCTCCAAATTTAGCTTAGAGGTACCTGAGAATTAACTCAGTGGACTCTCCTTCACATCTACAGGCTCCCAAAGGAATAAAGGAATGTTGAACCTAGAATAGCCTTTAAACTAACCTGATTTCCCGTCCAAGCAAACTGAGATCAGAAGAGGTTAAATAATCTCCCAGCTCAAAATAAGGTGTCAATGATAGAGATTCTGCTGCTGTAATTTATAACATGAGATCCTATGCCTAGTAGAGAGGCTGACAAAACAGATATTGAAGGGCATTTAGTCAATAAGAAAAAAAAAAAAAAAAGAATCAGTCCATATTGAGGTTGGGAGAGTCAGTGAATTTCAAACTTAACTAAGAATTTTACTTTGATTAAAAAACTACTTTGTATATATACGGTAACAAAATGGTTCTTTCTACATGTGTTCAAACAGATCTTTGTGGAACAGAGCTCCCATCATGGCTCGCTGTGAAATGCTCAAGGCTCCACCGCCCAACAAATAACCAAACATGCGGTCTAGTCTCATTCTCACTACAATTGCTTAAGAGTTAATCAATGCATGGGGCGCCTCACTTGGTTAAACATCCGACTTCTCCGGTCATGACCTCACCGTCCGTGGTTTCAAGCCCCTCATCTGGCTCTGTGCTGACAACTCAGAGCCCGGAGCCTGCATTGGATTCTGTGTCTCCCCCTCTCTCTCTGACCCTTCCCTGTTCACGCTCCCTCTCTCTCTCTCAAAAATAAAGATTAAAAAAAAAAAAGAGTGAATCAATGCAACTGGACAAGAAAAATTTTAAAGAGGCCCAAAAGCATAATGGTCGAGAGTAAGCAGCCTGGAACCAGATCGATTCAGACTAAGTTCCTGGCTTCGACTTTTACTGACACGTATAATCTTGAGTGAGTTGCTTAACTTTTCTGAACTGTAGCAACTCGTCTGTGAAATGGAGATGAAACACCTCAATTCATGGAACTGATGGAAACCCCCAAACTAAAATACATGCATGCTTATTATTACCATTACCACTCTTTCAATTTATCTTTTTCTTAAAAAAATTTTAATGTTTATTTATTTTTGAGAGAGAGACAGAGAGACACAGAGCTCGAGAGGGAAAGGGCCAGAGAGAGAGGGAGACACAGAATCCGAACCAGGCTCCAGGCTGTGAGCTGTCAGCACAGAGCCCGATGCGGGGCTCGAACTCATGAACCACGAGATCGTGACCTGAGCCAAAGTCCGACGCTTACCGACTGAGCCACCCAAGCACCGCTCTTTCAATTTATCTTAATCTTCACTATCAAAGATGGAAAAGGCAAAATTACTATAATTTGCATCCATCTCCTTAGAAAACAAGAGAGAATGGATTGCAGCACATTTGTTTGTTTATTTCTTTATTTTAATTCATTTTTGTAGATTTTTTTACGTTTATATATATATATTTTTGATAGACTGAGAGAGACAGAGCACAAATGGGGGAGGGGCAGAGAGGGAGACATAAAATCCAAAGCAGGCTCCAGGCTCTGAGCTGTCAGCACAGAGCCCAATGCGGGGCTCGAACTCGCAAATCGTGAGATCATTCATGACCTGAGCTGAAGTTGGACGCTTAACCGACTGAACCACCCAGGTGCCCCATCATTTTTGTAGCTTCTGATCGGTGTGTGTCTGCATGTTTGCAAAACCATTTCATCAAGTCACAACTGACATACAAAAATATGCGCATAATTAACGTACACAATTTGATGAATTTGGAGGTAAGTATACACCCATGAAACCATCACCACAAAGGTCAGAATCATAACTACAACCACCAAAAGTTTCCTCCCACCTATTTCTTTCTTTCTTTTCTTTTCTTTTTTCTTTTCTTCCTTCCTTCCTTCCTTCCTTCCTTCCTTCCTTCCTTTTTCTTTCTTTCTTTCTTTCTTTCTTTCTTTCTTTCTTTCTTTCTTTCTTTCTTTTTAGTGGTAAGAGCACTTAACATAGGACCTAGCTTCTTAGAAAATATTTACGTACACAATACAATATTGTTATCTATAGTCACAGATGTCCAGAACCTTAGATGTCCAGAACTTAATCACTTTGTGTAGGGGCACCTGGCTGGCTCAGTCGGCTAAGCGTCTGACTTTGGTGCAGCTCATGGTCTTGTGGTTCATGAGTTTGAGCCCGGCATCAGGCTTTCTGCTGTCAGTGCAAAGCCCACTTGGGATCCTCTGTCCTGCTTTCCCTCTGCACCACCCTCCAAAATAAATAAAAACATTTTTAAAAATAACTTAAAACAAAAATCCTCTTGCGTAACTAAAGCTTTCTAGGCTTTGACCAACATCTCCTCCACGTCCCTCCTCTGCCCAGCCCACCCTTCTGTTTGCTGCGTCTTTGAGTGGAACAATTTTAGATTTCACATAAAAGTGGGCTCTTTAAGGATTTGTCCAGTGTATCGCTTATTTCACTTAGTACAACGTTCTCCAGGCCCATCCATGTTGTAGTGAACGGAAATAGTTCCTTCTTGTTTGAGGCTGAATAACACTCGGTACATATACCACATTTTCTTTATCCATTCAACGTTGATTGAGGATCTTTTCATATCTTGGCTCTTGTGAATAATGCTACAATGGACATGGGAGTGCAGGTATCTCTTCAGGATCCCGATTCCAATTTCTTTGGATTTGGACCCAGAAGTGGGATTACCAGATCAACCACCATTGGAAAGGTATTGGCTGGTGTTTCTCCATTTGTTGCTTTCCCCAAGGTCTACTCGTGGCGATCCTCTGATCAGATCTGTGCTTTTGACTGACGCCACTGACTCCCTCACGTAGGTGTCCCTGCCCTCCAGTTCCTGGCTGGGATTATCGACGGGAAGTACTGGCAAGAGACTGAAAGGCCCAAAGGAAGAAAGGCCAGGATATACACCCCATTCCCTCAGCTGTGCTTCTAGTGTAGCTACGGCTGTCCTTAATGCTTCTGAAAGGCAGACCTTTGTTCATGGCTCCCAGTGCTTTCTAGGCTTTCTGTCCTCTTATCCCCGCAGGCTAAGTAAGTGGTGGTAATGGTCTCTCCGTGCCCCTAGTCCCTGTGTCCTTCCCCATCTTTTTGGGCTTCCATTAACCTTGCTCATTTTTTATAGTCACAATTCCATCAAACTGTCGTCACTAAACTCCTTGAGCATGCCTTCTCTTTTTTGCTGGAATTTTGAAGGATAAAATGATCGATTGCAAAATAAATGAGTCCTATATAAATAACAAGTTGCCTTTTAGAGAAATTTAAAGGGAAAGACAGAGACAATGAGCAGAACAATTCAGAATATACCTACTTTTATAAGGACGTTTGCTTTTATAGGATAGAAGTGTGTAAATATAAGCATTATCGTACAATGGTGTAGACATAAAAGTTTTACTGAGGATTATAGTGGAAATCTATAAGCTCCAGGAAGGTCCTGTTCTGTGAGGTTTGCTTCAGTGCCTTAGCGTAAGACGTCCCACATTGCAAGTATGCAATAATTATTATTTTAACTACATACTTCACATTAAATAAGAAGAATAGCATACCATGCTCCTGAATAATAATAATGTTTATGTCTGTGTGCATATGATCTTTGTGTGTGTATGCAAACGTATTTTCCATAGACGGCTGCCACAAAAATCTGCTGTTGCATATACATTTTTATAATGGGACATTGCCTGTTCTCCAGAATGAAATGGAATCTATTTATCCGTACTCTTGAATCTGGTTCCGTGATTGCATTGGCCGGTAGAGTATGGCCAAAGTCACAGAGTGTCATTTCTGGGCTTAACCATTGACTGGCTTGGCAAGTTGTGTTTCCTGCCTCATGAAAGCCTTGAAACTACTCCGAAGCTGTCATGTGGTGCAATTTCTAAGCCACGTGGAAAATCTCTGGAGCACAAGACACTGTGGGGTATGACAGGAAATGAAGCCAAGAAACAGGAAGCACCAGACGAGTGAGGGAGGAAGACATCTTGCTGCTGGACCCTCCAGTAGTAGCCACCCAAGCTAATGCCACATGAAGTAGAGACAAACCAACTGGCAGAGCCCTTTCTCAATCTCTGACTTACAAAATCATGAGTAACGCCTACTTGATGGCACTGGCTATTTTATGTGGCACCCCGGACTACATTCTGTGCCTGTGTGCACGTGTGTGCGTAATATGATAAAATGGCCTTTTCAAAGGATGGAGTTTGTAGTAAAATTATTAAAACAAGGAGCCAAAGAACTCAAAGTAAAGATCGTTATTTACCTCACATCTTATAAAGTAATTTCCAGACGCTTCTAAGATGGAAACGGTTTTAAATCTTGCAGACTTACTGGAATACATTATAGAGGAGTATCTCTGTAATGACTGAAAACTTCCCGGATGTGACACAGAGGCTGATAACAGGAAAACAAAATAAATGTTGCAAATTTTAGTTACACTAAATACCACATGAAAAGCTAAAGATACAAAGAAGGCAGAAAGGGATGTCTAGGTGACTCAGTTGGTTGTGTGTCTTATTCTTGATTTCAGCTCAGGTCATGATCCCAGGGTTGTAGGATCAAGCCCCACCTCAGGCTCTGTGCTAGCCATGGAGCCTGCTTGAAATTCTCTCTCCCTCCCTCCCTCTCCCTCTGCCTTCCCCACTTGTGCTCCCGCTTTCTCAACCTCTCTCTCTCTCTCTCAATAAACAAACAAACAAACAAACAAACTGGGATTATGTATTACAAAAAATGGGTTAATATTCCAAAAATATGAAAAGCTCTTAAAAGAAATTGAAATGATGAATACTCCTTACTTCCTCCCCTCCCCCACAAAAAAAAAAAGACCAAGTGAGTAAAGGGTAAATTTACTAATAACTACAAAAAAAAAGATAAATGAGAAAATATGTTTGTCTTCACCGACAATAAAAATGCAAATCAAAATAAAATATGATACTATATTTCCTCCTATACACTTGGTCAACATGAAAAGGAAAGTAATTCTGCTACGGGCCAGAAAAGCCAAAATGATTTTCTCAAAAGAAAAGTAAAAATGATACAGCAAGAAAAAAAATATGCGGGTATGTTTTGCAGAGCCCAGGTTTTGTCTTGTTCTTTGTTTCTATGAAATACTTTGGCATTATTTTTTCCTTAATGCTTATTCATTTATTTTTCAGAGAGAGAGGTAGAGAGCAGGCAGGACAAAGAGAGAGGGAGACAGAATCCCAAGCAGGCCCCATACTGTCAGCACAGAGCCAGATGCCGGGCTTGAACTCACGAACCGGGAGATCGTAACCTGAACCGGAACCAAGAGTCGGATGCTTAGCCAGCTGAGCCACCCACGCACCCCAATACTTTCACATTCTCAAAGGTAATTCCCCCTTTTTGGTTGAGCTGATTTGAGTTGGATTTCCATCACTTGCAAACAAGGGTGACGGTGGTGATAATGACAAAATGACCTCTTCCAGTCTAGACAAAGAATAAAGGATCACCCAAAACATAAAATGCTTTAAATCCATAAACTCATTTATAATTGATCAAAACACCTCCATGGGTTTGAGCAGCTTGATTTGCCCGCCATGCAGAGGGACCTAAACAGGGGAGTAAACGGGAGAAATAGAGGGCAAATAGAGGACATTATTGTCTTGTTTTTACTAAGTAGTGAGGTTTTTTTTCCCAGCGAGGTGTGGGTGCTGGCCTCATCTTAAAGTGTTCCAAATGAGCTGGTGGGTGAGTTCACAGTGACTGAAATGCCGGCTGCAGAAGTATTTCAAAAGCCTGTGTCAGTGGGCAAAAAACTGACATGTGAACTTCCAAAAAGATAAATAGAAAGAAACGTCTTTAAATAAAGTTGTTCAGTCTCTACATAAAGAGTGTAAATGACCTATGAATCATTTTCTGCAGACATCAGCCCAGCAGGCTTCACAGGGAAAGGCTTTAAAACCACCTCACGGTGTTACCTTGGCATAAATCCAAGGTACACAAAGGTGACTTAGTAGCGGAAACTCCTGAGGAGGGTGGTTACAACTATAAGTCACTGGGCGCATCCCCGGAACAACGTTGCTGATAAATTGCTCCTTGAAGTTTAACTATAGTATTGATACAGCATTCCAGCGTTTGACTGCACAAGTGAATCTCACAGGAAGCGCTTGTGAATATCAATAGAAAATGTTGCATGCATGTGTGTTTTTTAAAATGTATTTCCCTTTGTACATGATATCTTTGTTAGTGTTACTTCAACATAACCTGTGGATAAAAAAGCCTAAGCCAGAGTGTCTTTCTCTAAGAAACACTGAAAATGGATGCTCATCTATGTCGTAGTGATATAAATGAGGCAGAAACATGGCCATGTGATCTGGTCAGGTATTCCTGTCTTTTTTTTTTTTTTTTTTTTGTAATGTTTACTTATTTTTGAGAGAGAAAGAACAATGTGCATGAGAGGGGGAAGGGCAGAAAGAGAGAGGAGAACAGAGGATCCGAAGAGGGCTCTGTGCTGACAGCCCCGATGTGGGGCTCAAACTCATGAACCGCGAGATCATGACCTGAGCTGAAGTCAGATGCTTAACCCACTGAGCCACCCGAGCACCTCAAGTATTCCTGTCTTTTGATGTGAGGAGTAGTAAGTAGCTCTTTGGGGTTGTTTTCAAAAAACTAATATACGAGTGTTGTTTAAAAAGGAAAATAGTACGAAGAAGCTGCGAATGAAATATCAGTTTTCTGCTTTCCTAGTCTCCGTTATACTCTCTCCAGGGTGATCTATTTAAAGTCTTTTAGGTGTTCCTCATGATATTTATATAGTACTCACACGCTTATACCACTATTTCTTTACCTACCTGTTCCATTCAATCATGGAAATCACTACCTCCTATCTTCCAAAAATGCTACCCAACTAATTCTGCTTAAATTGATGTTCAGCTTTATGATGAATAAGTATTTTCATGGCAACGCCAAATAACAAACCCTTGTTACTTGTCTCTTTTGTTAAAGATTTTTTTTTTTGCTTTCCTTAGAACTAGCAATGCCTAGATTTTTCATGTGCTTATGTTTTTACTGTACATATCATGAACTTGCACAAATTCTGTGACTCTCTGAAATTCTTCTCATTTATATGCAACACATCACACAAGATTCTCCATCTCCTCATTCCTATGAGAATTTTCTCTAGAGCTTTCCATCTTGCTCCAAAGTGCCTGGTCACTTTGCTTGCCTGCTGTCAACTACTATTGGAACTTTTTTGGCTGACATTTTGGAAAATTCTTTCTCCTTTCTCCTGAGTTGAAAGAATCTCATGGTTTGGTTTGGTTTGGTTTGGTTTTTCTATTTCTTGATCTTTCTGGTGGAAGAAGTCTTTCAGCTGTTTGTTAAGAAAGAATTCACAGTGGATTTTTTTTTCCGTTCGAAGTCTCAAAAGGGTTTATCCTGTCTTCATAATTACATAACAGTTAATCTGGTGATACAATTATAGGTTAAAATTCATTTTCCCTCAGGATTTTGAAAATGTTTTAGTTCATCTCTTGGCTTCATGTGGTGCTTTGGAGGAATTTGGTGCCCTTAAGGTTCTTTGCCCTTTGTATATGACATTTATTTTTCCGTTGAAATTTTTTCCTTATTTTTAGTTTATCTGACAGTTTCTTATATTTTACTATGAATGCACCTTAGTGAAAATACGTTTCTTCCCGATGCCAAGGACTCAGTGGACACTTTCGATCCAGAAGCAAGTGTACTGTGAAATGTACCTGATTTCATTCCTTGCAAACCTTTTCCCTCGGGATTCTCTGGTCTCTGAAAAACCATTAGCCATTTTCTTTTCTTTTCTAAAGCACTCTCTTCTATTATCAATCTTCACCTTAACTTTTGTTCTATGTTCTGGAATATTTAATTGGCTTCTCCTTCAAGCTGTTCTAGTCCTTTTTAGAATGCATCATATTTATTCCCATGAGCTCATTCCAAACCCTATCACCTCCCGTTCATATTTTAGAAATGGAATAATACCTTATCCTATTACTCTGAGAATATTGTAGGTTTTTAAAAGCATTTTCTCATATTCTGAACATGTCTTTTAACTTGATATACATGTATCTCTCATTCTAAATATCCCTACCTTGTTTGTGGTCTTTCATATTGGAGGCTTTCTCAATAATCCTTTCCTAGCTATATATATTTAGAAATGAGTCCTAAAACTGATGACTGGGTGTACTACTTCTGCGATGGGCTGATGTATTGATTAGTTTCGCCTGAGGTGATAGGATGGGTGGAAAAGCATATAACATTGTTATCTGCAGTACTTTTCTCTGGAGACATGCAGACTGTGCAGAGGAATGTCCTCCAACCCCGTCCTTGGAGGAGAGGGTAACGGGCACCCAGCGTTTGCAGAGCTGAGTAAGAAAAGAGCTGTTCGTTCAGCACATAGGGACTCACTCAGCCTCGTATTTTTCAGTCCGAAGCCTTCCCTCTTCTCTCTCCTGTTCCCATGAGTCCCCAAGTCCAGAGTTTCTCCAACTGAATATCTCTAGAGAATGAAGTCCCCTCTCTCAGGTGGTGGCTTGCCACCATGAGTGGAGAAGGACATCTGATGTCGAACTGCTTTATCATTACAAGCTCAAGCAATTCTCAGAATCCCTTCTGAGATCCCTAATAGCCGAAGTTCTGGGTTTCTGCAGCATGAACTGACTTTTTCTCATTAGTCACGTCCAGGTAGGCGTTTAACTTTTTAACTTTCTCAATTTCTCTCGTCTCCGTTTGCTTTCCCATTGTTGACGTACTCAAACCATTGCTCTCTTTGGTCTTTCTCCTTTGTATCTGTTATTTCTACTTCCTTTAACGTCATCCCATTGATTTGGGGGGAGGAGCCTTGATCATGAACGTGTTGAACCCGCCAGGTTTAGCTGCTGGTGGTTAAATGTATGGTGGTTGAACATGACTTCCTATGGTCCCTTCCTCCTTTCGGTTGTCAAAGCATGTCCCTAATGTCCTTCACGGTAGTGTGTATTCTGATGTGAATCCTTGGTTGTGACGCCAGCAGAAACACATCTCTGCAATCTGTACAGGTTTTCTAGATGTCTGCTTTAAAGGTTAAACTTTGTATTGAAACGATGACAGAATGAAAACCTGCAGAGCTTCACAACCAAGAGTGGAAAGTAAACGAACATATTGCTCTGTTGTTCCTAAGCTCAGACCCTCCTCACACACACACACACACACCCATAGTCATTTTGATTTAGAGATTCCTGCTCAAAATATTTCCTCCACTGGCTTACTTACTCTTGAATAATTTATGCTTAGTTACTCTTGAATACTAATAATTTATTCCACAACTGCTTAAGGTTCCTGAAATGGTGTTGTCAATGAGCAACGAGAAAGGTAGTGAATTTTCTTCGTTCACACTAAGCTGCCGATATCTGTATTGGACATAAGACTCTTTCATCAGAACGTGTCTTGGTAAGAGGTAAAGAGACAGTGTCCAAAAAAGGTAATCACCAAAATAGAGGATGAGTCACCCTGTCCATCCAAGAGGACAGGAGTTCAAAAAAGACTAAGCTGAAAGACTGGGTTTCCCCCCCGCCCTGGTGGTTTTGCCATAGGTTGGTTGACAGGTAGAACTACAAACACGGATAGTGTTTCTTTGCCAGGGTGTGGCCACAGGCTACCAGGCCACTATCACATTGGCCAGCACAGTAAGGATCATTGTCACCCACATGCCCAGAGATCTTGCAAGGGACCCAGAAGTGCTTGGACCCCTGGGGCCCTCACTCGCACATTTTAAGCAAAAAAAAAAAAAAAAAAAAAAAAAAAAAAGGAAAAGGAAAAAAAAATAGAGAACCATATTTAGAAAATGCCAATTTTTACATTTTTCGTGATAAATACAACCACTTAGGCTTCACTGTATTTTTCCTATTAGGAGAAGTCTCCTAGACTTCTGAGCATGATAATAACTAATATGTATTTCTAGCTCCCTTTTCTTTCACGCTTGATGCAAGTTTCTGTCAGTTAAGATTGTTTGAGAATGTTTCAAGTCCAGAGATGTTGCACACTTTGAACTTCACATCAGTAGAAAGGAGCTGATACTGTGCCTGCCCCAGATGGAATGATTTTCAAATGTGATTTAATCACAGGTGTGCCTCAGAAAACATCGGTTTGTTTTGCTATTATTCTCTTTTCCTCTCTTTTCCAAATGGCTTTTGTTCTCCAAGTTAAACATTTCAGTTTATTCAATCATTCCTCATAAGACACGCCTTCCTAGACTTCCACGGCTCTTATTCAGGAGGCAATATTGCATATTAAGAAGGTGGGGTATGAACATAACTTGGATTCAAATCCCAGTTTTCTCCTTACTGACTGAGAGCTCGGACGGGTTATTTCGCTTCTCTGTGTTTTCAGTTCTCAATGTGAAAATAGTGATATTATTATTACCTACTTAAGAAGTCCATTAAGAGAGGAAAGTGAATTAATATGTGGCCCGTTACAAATACTCAATAAATGTTACTTTATTGTAAGTTACAAGTTAGTTGCTCGTCTCAGAGTGTTCTTGACCTCATAACATTCTCTAAGTTGAAGTATCAGTCCGCCTGAGTTGACCAATGCTTATTATGGGAAATCCTTCTAAGATGATGTCAATTCGATGCTCACTACAATAATTCTACTGCAAATTCAGCTAAGAATGCCAGCCTTAAATATTTTGCGTATACGTGTACAAGAAAACTTGGATTGTGAGTAACTTGATCTGCAAGTGTTCTACAAGACAAGCAAACATTTCTTTTTTTTCATTCTTTTTTTTTTAACGTTTATTTATTTTTGAGATAGAGACAGAGCAAGAACAGGGGAGGGTCAGAGAGAGGGGGAGACACAGAGTCGGAAATAGGCTCCAGGCTCTGAGCGGTCAGCACAGAGCGCGACGCAGGGCTCGAACTCACAGACCGTGAGATCATGACCTGAGCTGAAGTCGGAGGCTTAACTGACTGAGCCACCCAGGCGCCCCGCAAACATTTCTAATAAATTTTAACTTGATAAACGAGTGATGTGTTTATCAAGTTAAAATTGATCTACAAGTGCTTTGGATTATAAGCACGTTTCCAGAATGAATTATGCTCGCAAACCAAGGTTTTACTGTATATATGTATGTATATATACACAAAATACCTAGTCAGATACTGTGATGAAATCACCATATGTGATATTTGTAAAGTTGTCTTCAACAGAATCAGTTTATGTGTGATGATCATTTTGTCCAATAAGTATGGAATCTTCTTTAAATTTTTTTAAATGTTTATTTATTTTTAAGAAAGAAACAGAGTGTGAGCAGGGAAGGGGCAGAGAGAGGGAGACACAGAATCCAAAGCAGGCTCCAGGCCTAAGCTGTCAGCACAGAGCCCGTTGTGGGACTCAAACCCACGAACCGTGAGATCATGACCTGAGCCGAAGTCAGACACTTAACCGACTGAGCCACCCAGGCACCCCTGGAATCTTTTATTTCATAAATGGCTGAGTTCTACTTCCCAGTACGATGGTCTGTACTCATATCCCCTCGATTTCTGTAAATGAGTAAGGGGTTTACATCAACATAGATTCTCTAGTACCTAATTCCTTATTATCCCTTAATGCTTGATTTCCTGTTCTGTGTTCCATTTAAACACAGAACCTAGCCTTTCTAACTACCTCTAATTTCTCAAATGGAGAGAACTCTACTAGCCTAATAAGGTTTTATGAAGGCTTGGGTGGGAAAGAGTGACATCCCAGGTATACAGGTCATTTTGAACAAGACAATCAGCACCTTTGCAGTGTTTTCTGGTCACTGCTCCACAGGGCTATTTCACTATTCCTACACCAAATTATAGTGTAGAATAATTATAGAAATTATAATTTCTATATAGAAAATTTTATAGAAATATAGAAAAATTACCATTTTTTCTCACTCTTTTCTCTGTCTTCTTTCTTGCTCCTCTTAATTTTTTAAAAGTTTATTTATTTATTTTGAGAGAGAGAGAGAGAGAGAGAAGAGAATCCCAAGCAGGCTCTGCACTTGATGTGGACCTGAGCTGAAACCAAGAGTGGGACGCTTAAACACACTGAGCCACCCAGGTGCCCCTTAATGTTTCTGAAAAGCAAAACCAACAAATTTATATTTCTATCTCATGCAGATAAGGCTGCCCCTCACCATCCACTCCCCAACACCTGCCAGCACCCATGTTGTCAGGCAGCTTATTGCATCCATGGATTCTTATCAAAACAAGTAGATCTCTCTCTCCCCCCAGGGACATTTTGGCTCCAGCTATTAGAATAGGGATGATTTTTTTTTTTTTTTTAATTCACACAATCTTTTTTTTTTTTTTTTAACGTTTTTTAATTTATTTTTGAGACACAGAGAGACAGAGCATGAACGGGGTTGGGTCAGAGAGAGAGGGAGACACAGAATCGGAAGCAGGCTCCAGGCTCTGAGCCATCAGCCCAGAGCCCGACGCGGGGCTCGAACTCACAGACCGCGAGATGGTCACCTGAGCTGAAGTCGGACGCTTAACCGACTGAGCCACCCAGGCGCCCCGAGAATAGGGATGATTTTAATCGCGAGTTAATTGGTATAGTAACAATTTTAGAGTCCTAAAATATTTTAAAATATATTTTTTAAATTATGACTGATGATGGATAAAAATAAATAGAAATTAATGATTGAAGTCTTTGTCTTATCCTCTGTCATATGGAAGCTACCGTATATGATGTATGTTGAAATAGTCTAAAGGTGTTTATTTTAATTTTTTTTTATTTTTTTTGTCAACATTTATTTATTTTTGGGACAGAGAGAGACAGAGCATGAACGGGGGAGGGGCAGAGAGAGAGGGAGACACACAATCGGAAACAGGCTCCAGGCTCTGAGCCATCAGCCCAGAGCCTGACGCGGGGCTCGAACTCACGGACCGCGAGATCGTGACCTGGCTGAAGTCGGACGCTTAACTGACTGCGCCACCCAGGCACCCCTAAAGGTGTTTATATCTAGGGACTCACTGATCCATCCTGAGACCTGAAAATTCTACCTCAACCATATCAAAAATCTAAGCTAGGGCTTTTTAAGGTCTGTTACAGACCTTGGAAAATGGGATCCAGGATAGTCATATTTTGATGTAGAATATCGAAATGAAAGAAATGGTACCCAGTTCTCACTTTTCCTTGAGCTAGTTTACATTTATTCTATAATAATTCACACAGGAAATATCATCCACTTTTTTTAGATTCTATAGTATAGCAGGATCATTTGAAAGAGCCACACCTTAGAAATGGTTGTTTTGGGGTATTTAATACACAGAGTCTTTTAACTATATTCTCTGTTTTTCTACTAACATTGGAAAAACCACCCTAAATATGTATGAGATGACATCATTTCTTTGTGAAAAACTCATGTGTTTAAATGGAAATATATGTATATTTTCTAAAAATGTATTATATTAACTACAATAATTTAAATGACTACTTAAATTTCAAATAATTTAAAATGAGTATTATGGCAAACTAAATACGTATTCAATGTAAAAACAAATTATACTGTGCGTTTTACTACATAGGCCCTCCTATGCCCAACGATTATATTTGAAACACCTTTTAAATATTATGTATAACAATTTCTTCTCTAACATTTATAACAAAATTGAAATTAACCAAGCATAAATAAAACACATAATAGAAAACATTTAGGTTTACATTAAATAATTTGGAGCATTGATTATTACCATTGAAATAAAAACATTAATGTACACTCAATTTTTGGAAATCTGTTAAATATCAGACTCAATTTAATGTTTAATTTCTAAATAAGTTCGTGTAGCTAATATCCCCATGCTTATTCAAAAAGTTTATTCCTTATTATGGATTAATAGTCTGCAAAGTGTCATGTTAAATGATATTATTACTTTATATTTAACTCGATATACAATACAAAATAAAGTCATCTAAATTTGGCAAATTCATTGAATCTTTTTTGCACATTTTTAAAAAGCAGAAAACAATGGCAAAAGGATGTTGTGAAGAAGTACATAGATACATTTTTCTTCCTGAGAGACCCACACTTGATTTGCTCAACTCCGAGCCACAACGAATTCTTAAGCTTGAGTATAACGACATGAAGGCAGGAACTTTCCATGAAAATCCCAATGGGCGTCTTATTATGGCAGCCCTGGGAAGAGGACTCTCTACTCCATGCTCCTATGGCCATGCTCAACTTTCCTCTCCCCTATAGAAGTGGTAAATAATATTGGAACAAAGTGAGTCAGAATACTTAGGATTCACTGTAGCAAAGAGTATCGGAACAACAAAAGCACTCTCACTGATGAAATTGGAATTTTTTTTTTTTTAATTAACACTTCTAATTAGAATTTAACATCTCAGTAGCTTCGTATGGGATTTTTCGCTTCCTTAACCTCACGGAAACCTATCTGTTGGCTCTAAATAGGCAGTCACTTACCATGCGCCACTTGAGGATTTCAATTAATCCCAAATCCTCCAACTTTGGTTTGTGAACTTGTCTTTCTGCTCTCGTGCCACTCCTTCCTGTCTGAACGTAACTCACAAAAAGTCCTCTCAACGGATTTGTGGCGCTGCCTTCAACTCATCTCTTCCTTGATCACTTTTCTCTCCTCTTTTTACTGAAGAGTTTCAGAAATTTGACAGTGACTATGAGGGCTGGTAATTGGTAATAGTTGTTAGGATGAACCAGACCCTTCTATGTGCCAGGAGGTGTGACGGGCTTTTTACATTCAGTAAGTAAAGGTCTCGAGTTGCACTTGAATCAGGGTCTACATGGCATGCCTCTAAACCTGTCTCGCCACCACTGCCTGACTCCGGCTGAGGTCAGAAATGCAGAAATGCACGTCTTTTAAAACCATGGCTCTTGTGTGTATTCTTCAAAACCTTATCAGCAGCAATAAAAATTAAGGCTCTTACTGATTTTTCGTTCGAAGGGACAAAATGCACCTCTGTGGAACCCGGAAAACCTCAAAGCATCTTCAGCCAGAGGCATTGTGGAAATTCTATTGGATGTTGACAGAGAGGTCCATTTACGTGGAAACATTTGCCACCTCAGTCAGAGCTGAAACCCTGGCTGAGCTCAGCCTTCACCAGAATTCTAGAGAGTACTCTGCGGTTGGTGAAAGATCATCAGTGTCCTGACAAGAGTCTCGGAAGAGTCATCTAATCAGCCTGTTATTCTCAATGTAGGAAATAGTATGGGAGCCCCCCAAAACAAAATAATAATAATACTACCTCTATAGAATATATTTCCTATTTTTGTTTTGGGAGGAATTTTTTTAACGTTTTTATTTTATTTTATTTTGTTTTATTTTATTTTATTTTAATTTTAATGTTCATTGATTCTTGAGAGAGAGAGAGAGAGAGAGAGAGAGACAGAGTGCGAGAAGAGGAAGGGCAGAGAGAAGGAGACACAGAATCCAAAGCAGGCTCCAGGCTCTGAGCTGTCACCACGGAGCCCGACACAGGGCTCGAACCCACGAACTGTGAGGTCGTGACCTGAACCAAAGTCAGACGCTTAACTGACTGAGCCACCCAGGTGCCCCTAAAGTTTTTAATTTTAATTCCAGTTAGTTAACATAGAGTGTTATATTAGTGTCGGGTGTACAATACAGTGATTGAAAATTTCCATGGAACACCTGGTGTTCATCACAGCAAGGACTCTTCAATTCCACTGTAGAATATACGTATGTGTAGGCGTTAACATCTCTGGATCCTGGAAATCCATAGACAACTTACACTGAGTGCAAAGATTATCCGCAGGGGCATCCCCTTTTAATAAAAAGAAAATTTCATTATTAGATATTCATTTATTTAGCTTTGATCATCTTTCCTTTAAAAGTTATTTAACCCCTGGAGAGGTAGGTCACAACTTGAACCTCATTTAAACTTGATGGGAATGAACTTGCCAAAATCTTCTACGGCAGCTGGTGAAAAAGAAGACAAAACATTGAGACAAAATTAAGAAATGTGATCCTTTGGTGGCCAGGAGCCTCCCAGAGTGTGGAATGGGAAACGAAGAGGGAGAGAGTACTCCAGAAAATCCCTTTGCTCCTTACTCAGGTTGCTCGTGCTTGGCCAAGCCACTGTCTTTGCTTGCGAAGGTGGCAAATGCCTCAGCAATAGATGAGGTTTAATGGGGATGTCACAGCCCTGCCACCGCCAAGCAGCTCTGAGAGCATGGGAGATTTTTAACATAATAATTATAGCATAATCATTTAAACATAATAATTATAACATCTTTTGTGTAAGGTCTTTCTTCCATGGAGACTTGCCAACATTCATCATCATCAAAAGTATTTATTTAGCATCCACATGTGTATAGTTCTGCTGAGTGCTAGTTTTTTCTTTGATAATTTTTTGTAACATCTTAAGTGGGTAAAGAAAAGCTGGAGGAGGAGGAAATTTAGGAAAGAGAAGGTTAAAGAAAAACCTTGGCTATTTAAAACTACTCTCGGCAACTCTCAAGAACAGAGAACTACGAGGACCCTACAACCCGAGAAAGATTTTTCCCGGCAGAGGACGGAAGAGGAAAAAGTCGCTCCTCAGTGATCTTTTGATTTTTCTAGAAAGGCCATTAACTTTTGGAAAGCCCAAGTGTCCACAGCAGTGTCTAGCAATCATCTCATAAGCTAAGGGATGAGCGTTTTAGCTAAACATGTCTTTATTTCACCCAAACTTCTAAACATTTTAAAGAAATCTGACAAAAGTAAGAGCTCTCTTGGTTGGTGTTATTAAATGTTATCTTTGCTAATTTCCTTAGGTTGGCAAAGCCTCGTCAATTGCAGAGATGCTTTTAGATCTCAAGGAGGAGTTTTGTGTGAAACACTTAAACATTTTCGATACATACTTACATGAAAAACACATTCCGCCAATTCAAGGCAAGTAGGTTGTGGAATTATATAGATCTAGAATTATTTCCACAATTATTTTCACACTACAGCTTACACATATGTTGAAAAGTCTATTGTAGGATATACAGTATTTTGAAAATTCCATAAGGACTGGAAAATAAAGTGTAGATATTTTGTAAAATACTTAACCAAATGGTTCACACAAATATAGAAGCAAACTGTGCACTTGGAGATTCCCTTTTAAGCCCTCCTCACTTGAATTTAACATATGTGTCCTACTTTTTTAAAATACCGAAAATATTTGCAAGTATGTTTATTGAAATGTTTCTAAATCCTTTGCAATAGTCATCCCATGTGCATCCATACATAATCCCCACTAGTTTCTGTGGGCATGGTGAGTGGAGGGTAGAAAAACTTGGATAATTATATCTTAGGAGTTTGTAACATTTTAAATTTCCAAAGGAAAATTAGACCCATAAATTTTTTTTAGATGTGCAGCTGAGAAATACTTTTTTAAATCGCTAATTTCACTGCAGATTAACACATTCAGTTCTGCCAAAAATCTGCCTCCTCCCGTCCTTCCTCAGCTTTGCCAGCCACTCTCGTCTCCTTGCCTGTTTCTTTGATCTCTTCTAGATTGGGGGAAAAAAATCATCTTTTGATTCCCCTGAAGAGAATACAAGGAAAGTTTATCATTTCAGCTCTTTCCAAAATCACTTTTCTTGAATTGTAGAGAAAATGGAGAAGTAACTGAAGAATCACTAAATCAAGGGGGGAGATTATAACAATTCAGTTTAAGTCTGTATTCAATATATTTGTGCCCCATATCGATAAATTCATTCCATAAAATCTAGAATCTCAAAAAGATTTATATAGAGTTGATTTTTCCTTTGTAAAAGGAAAGCATTTGTTTAAGATTAATCTTCATCTCAACATATGATGCAATTTATAAAAATTAAAATTATGGTGGTTCCTAGTAACTCACTCGGTTAAGCATTGGACTGTTGATCTCAGCTCGGGCTTGATCCTTAGGGTCATAAGTACAAGTCACGCATTGGGCTCCACGCTGGGCTTGAAGCCTACTTAAAAAAGTAATAATAATAAAATAAAATAAAATAAAATAAAATAAAATAAGTCTTGTCAGGTATACATAGTTTACAAAATAGAATGATAATAAATTGCAGAGACATTACCTATAATATAAAACAGGCTACATAGGGGCGCCTGGGTGGCTCAGTTGGTTAAGCGTCCAACTTCAGCTCAGGTCCCGATCTCGCGGTCCCTAAGTTCGAGCCCCGCGTCGGGCTCTGGGCTGATGGCTCAGAGCCTGGACCCTGCTTCTGATTCTGTGTCTCCCTCTCTCTCTGCCCCTCCCCCGTTCATGCTCTGTCTCCCTCTGTCTCAAAAATAAATAAATGTTAAAAAAAATTAAAAAAAATAAAACAAGCTACATATTAACAAAAGTGGCTATTTTTTTTCCCTAAAGGACCTCATTTTGCATTGCCTTTTTCTGAAAGTAAAGCATAAGAGATAAACACATTCCATAGTGTATCAAAGTCTGTTTGCAAATCATATGCTTATAGAGAATGGTGAAGAATCCAGAACATCATTTTGACATTAGCAATGGTCACATGCTATTACATATTATCCATTCAATGTCAAATTAAACTATTTTATGAAATATATAACATATATATGTAAGGTGTGTGTGTGTGCGTGTGTGTGTGTGTGTGTGTGTGTGTGTGTGTGTATTAGCTGCGCTATTTTTATTAAGGTTGGGTTGCAGAGCTAGATGGCACAGTCATCAGTGAAAATAAGGATAAGCCCCATATGGACCATTGAGGGGTAATTGCATTTGATACACACTTTCTGCTGTGGCTTTAAATAATTCCCAAGGGACTTAAAGCAATATTTAAAACTTCCCTTGATTTGTAGATTTCTCTAAAATAATACTCTTTCCCTTCTTGATGATAATGTATTAGACTTCAGATATTTAAAATAATAATGTCATGGCAAAGTTTATCACTAAATTCTATTTTTAAGTATAGTTCCAACTAAATTAGTCTTTAACATCCCCAGAGGGAGTGTGGTCTAAGGCACTGACTATTTGACTTTCACAGTATAAAAAGATGTCACTTGAAAGTCAAAGTTTCTGCGAACACCTATCTCATAATTCAGTTATAAACTCATGCATGTAATAAAATAATACCATGTACTCGGCTATTTACTTCAACAAGCAGGCTATATACAACAATTACAAACAGTCGGAATTTAAGAACACAGTCTAAATTAAGAACGCAGTAGAATTTTCCTCTACTTCTGACCTTCTGGATTCAGAATGATGGACCTACACAGGAGATTAATTGAACACAGGATTCAACTCAAAAGTGTTTTTTTTGTTTGTTTGCTTTATTGTGTTTTTTTGTTGCTGGGGGGCGGGGGGCAGGAAAGTGCCTTCATGCGAAGTGTCTTTCTCTCTCTCTTTGTAAAAAAAAATAATAACATTAATAAATTTTGTTGCCAACATTAAAAATTAGGACATTTCGGGGCACCTGGGTGGCTCATTCAGTTCAGTGTCTGTCTTTGGCTCAAGTCACGATTTCATGGTTCATGAGTTTGAGCCCCGTGTGAAGTTCTGTGCTGACAGTTCAGAGTCTGCTTTGGATTCTCTATCTCCCTCTCTTTCTGCCCTTACTTTTCTCTCAATCTCTCTCTCTCTCTCCCTCTCTCTCTCTGAAAAACAAATAAATATTATTTTTAAAATTAGGATATTTCACCAGAAACTGTTCTATCAGTTTCCCTTGAGAGTAGAAAGATCTTGCAACCCTGCCTTCTCACACTGAGACAGGGACCGCGGCCCTTGTAGGAGGCCTGGTCCCTCAAGGACACCACTGCGACTTCGGTTTGTACACCCCTTGCCACACTCTGCTTCTGAGTATGAAAACTGGTCTGATGCGAATTTAGAAAGCAACAGAGTAACGACTAGACTCTTCTCCCATTAATTCAGCAAGTGACTGACCAGAAGTATTTGTTAACAAACTTTGTCTAGAATGTCCTCATGGTAGTGTTGGGCAAATCCATGCAATATCACTGGATTTCTCAGGAACCAGACATTCTGGAAAAAAAAAAAAAGTGTCCGTTGTGAAATGTGTGTTGGCAAAGTTGGTTTAGGCAAAGTCAGATGAGATCGTTTACATAAAAGCCCTGGATGTGTATTGTACATTACAAACCTCTGAGAGTTGCCACATATCCCAGCTTTATTTGAGCATGGGATATTTCTTTCATTAAGTCACACCTTTTTAAATGCCGTACTTCGCAGTCGGTGTCATTTATAAAGGCACGTAGGTACAGATGTGGTCCTAACTTGAGCTTTAACTGAACACAGAGTGTGTCTGAGGCAAAAACTTCGGAATTTGCTATCTTTACACGGCTTTACTGGATTTTGCATTTTTCCCCCCACGGGAAGAGAACTAGGCAGAGTTTTGAAAGCACGTTTGGAAGAAAAGATAGGGTGGACGGGTCGGAAGGACACAAAATGACCCTACACCCGTACCAATGGCGGTCTTCCGGCCCTTCCCGTGGACTTTGGTCTGAGTCCTTAGAATGAGGGGCAAAATCAGAACTTGGAGAAATCGTTTCCACGAGGGACGGAATGAAGCATGACTGTAGCCACCAACACATCCACTTTGGTGCCCAGGGAGGAAGAACACAAGCTGGAGGAGAAGATGCTTCTTTCCATTCCGCTCAGGCCCCCGGCCTCACTTCCACTCAGTGAAAGGGACAGGAACCAGCTTGTCCTTATACACTGCTGGGCGCCCGGGGCGAAGTGCCCTCTGCAAAAACCTTGAGTGGGGGGACCCCAGTGGGCACCGGCAGGTGTAACAGTGGGAAAAACCTTCTGCAGAGACTTCTTGGCAGCTGATGTCCCCAAGGGAGCTGTATCTAAAACCCGGAAAGAACAGTCCAAGCTGTTGACAGTCTTCCGTAAGCAGC
>NW_024412441.1:23388613-23389714 GCF_014898765.1 Herpailurus yagouaroundi | reverse complement strand
CTGGGCTTTCTGAAATGTGTGTTTCTTCTGTTTGACGCGTATTATTACCCTAAGGGCTGTAAGGTCTCAGGAGCCTCTATTCTATTGGTAGTAAACCTTTTAACATTCCTGGTTATATAAAGATCCCGGGAAAATTCTGCAACAGTTCCCTCTCTGAAATGGATTAATATTTGGCTGCCCATACAATGCCCATAAAAAATAGAAAAGGGAAAATCACTCATTAAGAATAAACGTATTGCTGATCTTGAGATCTTATATTGCTTGCATATGCTTCTATTGCTTCTCTTGGGATCTGACACATCGTACCTTCCTTTTTTCAACATTTATTTATTTTTGGGACAGAGAGAGACAGAGCATGAGCAGGGGAGGGGCAGAGAGAGAGGGAGAGACAGAATCGGAAACAGGCTCCAGGCTCCGAGCCATCAGCCCAGAGCCTGACACGGGGCTCGAACTCACGGACCGCGAGATCTTGACCTGGCTGAAGTCGGACGCTTAACCGACTGCGCCACCCAGGCCCCCCTCTCGTACCTTCCTTTTTAATAGGAGAGGGAAAGATGGCATAAGGCGTGCCCGCTGCCCAGTGAGGGACGTAACACCCGGTAGCTAGGCTTTAAATTAGAATAACCCCTACTTATGGTGGTCCTAGTACTGGTAAGCATTCGAGTGTCTGAGCGTCTGAATCATGCCACTGACATTTAGCCTTTAGCATTAAAGAAGCAGTTGACAGGAAGGTCATCGATTCAGCCTGGAGGGGGACATGAGCTGTGCAGAGCACGGAGCACGGGGGGGGGGGGGCCGGGGGAATCCCTCATCGGCCCCATCCCTCAGCACACACCAGCTAGAAGAGATGAACTGGCCTTTCCGGTGGCCTCATATTGGGACGCCTTGTTGGGAACCAACCGACTTCTGTGCAATGAGACTAAATCATGGCCAGGTTGCCATCTGGCCACACTGCAGACTTTAACCGCTGCCTTGCGCCGTGGCTCCGAGGGTACTGTGCAATTTGGGCTGCCACGTCTCACCGCATCCATCAGACGGCCTTCCGTGCCCTGCCTGGGCCTCTCGTTCCGCAGAAGCCTGGACGTGCGTGCAACTTCAGTC